>NW_017962996.1:496280-600980 GCF_001890905.1 Aspergillus aculeatus ATCC 16872
TACGTACGTACGTTCTTCTTCTTCTTCTCTCTCTCTCTCTCTCTCTCTCTCTCTCTCTCTCTCTCTCTCTCTCTCTCTCTCTCTCTTTCTTTCTCTCTCTTTCTCTCTCCCTCCCTGACTTGTGGCTTTTCTATAGCTTTGATTTCTTGCGCCGATGATGGGTGGTCGAAACGGTGGGAGCGTGGCAAAAAGAGGCGTGCTCAGTGTTATTAGTATTTTTTTATCCTTCCTAATTCCCACAAAATGAGATACTCGTAATTGCTTCAATACCGCAACGCCGGCAGTATCAACCTTCCTATCTGGGCAAGTGGGCCTCAAACCCACGAAAGTTGGTCTTCTCACGTGATTCAACCGCATCTCCCGAAAAAGTTTCTTACCCTCGATTCGCGTGCAGTTCTCTTTCTTTTTGCTTCGTCAACATTCACCTCTACTTGCTTCACCCTCCCCCTCCCTCCCCCCCTCCCGGTCAATTGGACCTCCCTTGTCTCATTTCCGCATTCATTGACCTCATCTTACCTACTTCTTCTCCTCTGGTCCTCTTTCATCCCCTTGTCTCATTGTCTAGCACAAATACACACCAAGATGGCTCAACGAATACCGAACCACCTGGTCTCTAACTCCCTTCTCCCCTACCTCTCCTCGTCCCCCTCCACCTCTCTCTTCAGACTCACTACCGCATACACATCTTCTTCCCTCACAAATGCCTCGCGGCCCGCTTCCCGCTCCTTTTCTACCACAAGACCTTCACAAACCAAGCTTCGCAGAGAAATGATCAGATGGCTTCGCGGGAAAGGGTCCGAACTACAACATCACATTCCTGGCGAAACCAACTACCTCACACATACTAACAAGCCTTTTCCCGGAAACCCTCTCTACCGCAGCGACCCCATACTTAGCGAGGACCTGCGCAACGAGATTCATCATCAGGTGACCGTTCAGAACAAGAGCGTGCGGGCTGTGAGTGTCCAGTATGGCGTGGATATGAGGAGAGTAGCTGCGGTGGTTCGACTGGTCGAGCTGGAGAATCAAATGAAAGAACAAGTATGGCTTGCCCCCTGCTCTTCCCTTCTACACTTGCTCCCGCCTCCCCTTTAAAACGCCTTTCGGATGCAATGATGAGACAATTATAAAATCGATTAGTCTTTATGACCCAGTCTCTGGGCATGATTACAACGCCTTTAAATCTGACATGCATCAAATACCCCTGCTCCTGGAGTTAATTTTGTCGACGCTGTCTCTTTTCTCTCCTAGCAAAGCTAACGCGTTGTTCACCAGGGCAAATCCCTTGCACTCCCCTACGCGCGTGCCATTCATGAAATGGTTCCCGTCACCCACCTCCCGGAACCTGAGGAAAAACGGAAGTCACACGAAACCATTAATGATCTGCCGGTTCACCGCTTAACCGACCCTCAAATCTTCTACCCTGTCTCCGAGTCTCGGCAATTCAACCGGATTGACGCTGGCCGCGTGTTCTCTGCTGCCCCTGCTATGATCAACAAGCATGCCAAACGGCTTGAAGCCAATCCCGACGAGACTATCCGCAGGATCACTCAGGAGAGTCCTGCCAATATTGAGAAGGTCGGCAAGGGTGACGAAGAGCACCAGGTCCTTTTGCCTGCGGACGCTCGTATCCCTCACCCTCACATGATCACTCATGAGCGCAATCGCTTGACCATCGGTAAAACTGAGCCCGCCGAGGTCCGTCAGAAGTACCGGGAGCGTCTCGAACAGGAGACCCAGGTAGAGCTGCAGCGCAAGGAACGAGCCCAGCAGCGCCTGGAGATGATAACCCAGAAGGTCCAGCCCGAGAACTCCCGGTTCGAGTTCCGCTTCACAGATGTGGTCGTCAGCCGGGAAACCACAGGTCTCACTGGCCGGGGTCACAAGGCTCCTGGTCGCCGCTATGGTGTTCCCAGCTATGATCGGAAGAAGGGCCAGGCCAAGATCCCCTCTCGCGTGGAGGTCTAACCCCCTTCTCGATCCTTCTCTTTCTCCCTCTCTCTTTTCTACTTTTCGCGAGGTTCTTCTCACCTCAGTGAGGTCTTCGAGAACGAACATTGTATGGATGTTATCGGTATGCCAATGATGGGTCTGGGTTGCTTTCCCCTGCTGAACTGTATTATACGGGCGTGTAATTCCTCTATTCTTGTGGTCCTTCTAGCTTTGCTTATGTGTGTGCCGGTTCCTTGGTTTTCTTTTCTCCGCCCCAGGATGGGATGGATCTATTTTAACAGATTCCCCTTCAGCCGGAGTATTGTATTTATACACTTCTCTTTTTACCTTTCTTTCAGATCCTCTGGCCACTACCTACCTATCTATTCACCAGTGCAGAGGACCTTCATCCCAGGTTCTCATGCTAGAGATACAACCAACCAATCAACATAACAACAACATGATTATAAATCTAGAGTTGAAACGTCCTATGATCATTCCTTTTTTTTACTATTGTTTTCTTCGTAGAGAACTTATGACAGCTGTCTATGAAGCTATATTCGTCTCGGATTGAGCCACACAAGTTGGGCAGAGGGCCTACTTCACCCGAGACAAATCCAATCTCCCCCTAACTTCTCAACCCCATACACAAACTCAGCACAGAAAACCGAACAAGATTCAAGAATTATATGAAGGTTATATATTTGTGTATGTATATGACAATTGTACTGTACTGTGTAGTTGTACTGCACCCTAGTGGATGACGAGAGAAGAAAAGGAGGGGCGGTGGGGGACAAGAAAATGTGGAAGCAGAGAGACATAGGTTTCCACAAGAAAATGAAAAAGCTTTCTCCATTCGTGTGCGGGAGAATAGTCGTTCCTGTCGCATGCTTGATTCATCAGAATTGACAAGGGCAGTCTGACGTGCAGTATGCAATAGAACGGGCTGTTCTCCGGAGAGACTTCAAAAAAATTCCAAGACAAGATGAAAAGGTGAAAGGGAAGTAAGCGGGGACGCCCCGGTCCAGACATACATAAGGAAAAGAAAATAAGAATGGGAGACCAGACCAAAAAGAGAAGGAGCATTTGAGATAGCCAGATGAACGTGATACTGATTAAGCAAGCAAGCAAGCAGGCCAAGACTAGAACTGAAAAAAAAAAAAAAAAAAAAAAAAAATCATCGAGCTGAGCAATAAAGGGCTATGCTGGGTATCCATGGGAAGAGACACACAAAGTCGCGGGGAAACTAACAGGCCACCGGATGGGGGGCTGCGGGGGCGGAGACAACGAAGTTAGCAGGCAGCAGATTGCAGTGAAGCGAAATAAACACCATATGCACACCAGCTGTTTGCGCCAGGGGCTGGCGTGAGGGAAGACAAAGAGTTAAAGGTGAGTGGGTGGGTGCGTTTGTTTGAGAGGAGGATGTTGCGGGAAATGGAGGAGAGTTCCTTTAACGAATATTCAAAGTGCGTCTGCATCAGCTGGGATACCTGGGACTGGGACAGATGTCACCGGGCTGCTTGGCGAATCCAGTCCCTCTCCGCTCCCACTTCCGGAAGAATCCTCCGGGGTCACATCAATGAGTTGGGGCAGATGGAGGGCCTTGCGCTCCTTCTTGCCATTCTGGCTGAGCACCGAAGACGGCGAGGGAGTGATACTCGGGGACGGTTTCTTCGAGGCTGTCTCGGGTCCGGTCTGCATGGGGCTTGTATGACCTTCCGCCGTTGGGAAGTAGCAGGTATCATTGGCGTAGCCACGCCACTTGCGCCAGCCCTCGAAGTCGATCAGAGCTTGCATGCATCCCCATTCCGTGACCTTCTGCTGCAACCATTCAAACCGCACAGGCTGTGAAGAGATAGCTATAAGTAAAGGGTTAAGTCATAAGAAGTTAAACAACATACCTTGGTCAAGAAGTCATTGCAGCCAGCCGCCAGGGCTTCATGACGATCACTCTGCAAGCTGCTCGCCGTCAACGCCACGATAATGACCGGGCTTTTGAATAGAGACAAGTCATGTAACGTGTCTTCTTCATTCAGGGGATCACTGTTGCCTGTAATAGCTAGCGGTGAGGTCACACTAGCCGTGGCCGCACTAGCCCGTCCATCGGCGGTCTTGGGGAACACGCCAATGCCGTTCAGCCGCTCCAGTCGCCGAATCTCCTTCGTTGCATCTAATCCATTCATGACGGGCAATTGAATATCCATCAAGACCAAGTGGAAACCGCCCTGTCGCCATTTCTTCACAGCCTCTGCGCCGTTTGCAGCGCACTTCCAACGCACACTCAGACGCTTCATGAACGCTTCCAAAAGCCTTTGATTGATGTTGTTGTCCTCAACGATCAACACGTTGATCGGTGGCACCGTGCCCTCAATGAGACCACCAAAGGCGCCACTCAATGACTGCGTCGCACTCGGTTTCTTTGGCTTGGCGGACGACGCAGACGGACGGGGCCGCGGAGAAGCTCCACGTGCAGGAGGTGTAAGCGACTTGGCCTGGGGCGACTCCGGGGGAGGACCGGGCGGAGTGGGAATGGAAGGCACCGGCTGGGACGATAGAGGTCCTGGGACACCGTTGGGGTCTAGCAGAAACGTAAGCGGGCGTGTCGTGGGAGAGAGGCAAAGCCTAAGATGGTGATGTGTTCAAGAGGGCACAAACCTTTCGGGGCCGTCACCTGGCCTAGCATCGTAGGAGAGTTTGTAGTATGGCGAGTAAGTGGTGGCCGACGCGGGTGTCGATTCCCTCGGCTTCCCGGCGAAGGCAGTGGCGGGGCCATACCTGTGGTGAGGATTGATATTGACGGGGCGGGATGAGCGTTGACACTGGCAGAGGAGTTGTTTGGATGTGATGGCGGTGTGGGAACAGTGGGATTTGCTGGCATGAGAGGGAAGTAGTCGCCATGCTCGCCGGGCTCGGACTGGTTATAGTAGACTTGAGGGCGCGGGGACGGTTTGGGTGTGCGTCTCTGAGGTATGTCGATAATAAGAGCCTCCTCAATGACTTGCCCTCCGGGATAGTAGGTGTCCACCACGTTCATCAATGACTCCTCTGGGCTCAGGATCCGATCGGGGGTCGTTTGTCGATTGGAGCCCTCTCGGGGTGAGATCCGGATGACGATATCGGGCGCATCGAAAGTCTTGCCCAGGGAGTTGGCATACTTGTTGATCACCTGGTCTCGCAGCTCGTCCACCACGAAGTCATCCGTGGTGGGGACCAGAGTGGCCGACCCACCTGGCCGCTTGACCCAGATCTTGCGAACCATGCCTGTGCCGTACGTATTGAAGCGACCGTTGTCAAATCCGTCAGGTTCACCCGTGGGTCCCGAATCCAGCAGGCTGTTAATCAGATGTTGGTGCGACGGCGCAAGCAGTGACTGACGGCGAGAACCAAGACTTGGACGCTTCGGGAACGGTGCGGGTGTCGTTGAAGTTACGACCTGGTAGGTTGTGGATTCTCCGGACGGATTTTCCGCAACTGCATCTAAGACGGGTAATTGAGGTTCAACGGCCGCAGACCCCAGGCGTTCCAGGCCCAGATTGTTGAAAGCAAGCTGGAAAGACGGGGCGTTGGCGCGACCGGCACTTGGAGGAGGAGGGGTTGGTATCGGCGAGGGTAGGCGATCGGGGGCGAGACTCGTTGTTGGTGGGGGGTGACCGTGCTCAGAACACAAGCTTGAGTTGGGACGTTTGCTGGATGATGAGGTGCGAGCGACAGGCTTGCGCTGCAGCGGGAGTCGGGGTGCACTGGAAGATGCAGCGCCCGTTTGCTGGATGGCCGACGGTCGATTCTCTTCGCGCTGCTCTTCGACCGTATCTTCTGGTCGGGGCTTTGCGGATGGAGTGTCGTCGAGAGGACCGTCGAGAGGACCGTCGAGCTGTCCTCGGCTGGAGGTCGGGACCGGTGAGCGGGAAATGTCGCCCACAGCGGCAGAAGCTAAGGAATCACCGTGCTCCGAAGCAACCGGGTGGCTGGGAGGACGGCCGTCGTCGGGAGAAGGTCGAGACAGATTCTGGCAGGAGTGTGCGCGGCGGGCTGTTTGGTGATCGGCGGACGGAGAAACGTTAACCGATGGGTCCTGCAGCTGTCCGTTGTCGGTGACGGAAGTGACGGGGTTGTCACGATGGCGGAAATCGTGGGGGAGAGATGATGGAGTCGGAGGACTACCGTTGCCGTGGTTGTGGTCGTGGTCGTGGTCGTGGTCGTGGGAATGAGGGGGAAGGGGATCGTGGTGGGAGAAGCTGGAGCTGAAGTTGCAGTCGTCGCTGGACCCAGCAGATCCATCATCGGCGCTGGCGGTGGTAGTCAGAGCGGTGGTGGCGGCGGCCGGAACGGAGGATGTCGACGATCGCCGCCAGAGCTTCGCCTTCAATCGAAGCCACCGACGGTCAGGCATGACGCGTTGGAGCAATAGCTGCAGAGAGTTGTAAAGGAGTGACAAGACATAGGATGGTAAAGAAGAAATTTTGAAGGTTTCCTCTAATTGACTCCGTACAAGGCGTAGAAGGTGCCCGACGCCGTTAGAGGAGGGCCAGGCACAACAAATCTTCGGCCGGGAAGGAAAAGGGAATTTAAGAGTAGAAAAGGAAGCAATCAGAAGAAAAGAACCCAGCTCCGATAAAAGATCGATGATCTGAAACACCCACGCTAGAGCCCAGGAAAAAAGCAAATAAAAGAATGAATGTACAGCTGATGTGGTTGAATGAAGGAACAGACCCTGAAAGGTCACCGCGTCCCCTGCCGGTTCAGTTGGCATACAAGCATCAATGAGGGCGAGGAGTTACAAGGCACAGAAGTGAAGCCACTCGTCATGACTTAAGGACAGAGAGAAATGGAACAGAGAGAAACTTGAACGTAATCATGAAGTAAAGAAAAAGAAAAAGAGAAATAGGAGTAGCAGAAGCTGTCTGCCAATGACCAGTCAATGAGGCACGACAGATTGCCGCTCTAGTCGATTATCGGATTAGCCTGCGATCTCTGCTGGCAAAAAAGAGAAAAAAAGATAAGCAAAAGTGGCACGATCAACGAAGTGGCAAACAGAATAACAGCCTCAAGAATAAAATTTCAAAAGGTTTTAACATTGAGAGGCTGTGACTTTGGAGATGTCATGTTTGTGGTTGTGTTTGGAGAGAGAGGGGGAAGCGGAAGGGGAGGGGAGGATGGAGAGAGGGGAAGAAGAAGAAGGAAAGTGAAGCAAATGTCAAAGTCAAGACCCAATGTCAGGATGTCATGATTAGGGGGATATAGCCTACCAGTCAATTTGAAATAGATTATTATGACCGTTGCAGGAACAATCGGATCGAGGGAAATAATGTTGTTATTAAAAATAAAAAACCAATTTCCTCACCACGCTTGGGCCCGACAGAGCGCCGGGCTTCGAACGGTTTAATAAGGATGTGAGAATGAGGGAGTGACCGTCGGTCTCATGCACGCTGTGTTGGCATTGCCTTCCAATTCATCGATCGGTCTGTCAATACATTTACATGCATGCACTTGCAGACAGACATCTGCATCGCTTTCTTACCGGCCGAAACTCTCGATCGTTCATCCGAGCCTTTTTGCTTCTACACCGAAGGCAGTCAGTCGCAGAACTACTTTTCTACGAGTTCAACTGGACCATGTATAGGTTCTTTCTTGTATCAGTCATTGTTCAATACTATGAGAGAATTCGGGCATTGAATAGATATCCGAATCCCTCCCTCCCCACAACACAATCATATATCTTTCTCTTCCTTCCTCAAAGTCCCAGTGAAAAATAATATCATCCCGCAATATATATGCTTCTTGGATTCATCAACAGGGAACCACATCTCAACCACTCCCACTCTCTCGACTCTCCGCCGTGCCACCAACAGGACCCTTCAAATTCTCCGGGTCAGAGGCACCCAAGCACCTCGACCGTTCTCCAAGCACCTCATCAATGCTCCTGCCCGTGGCCTTCGCCTCCCTCCGCGCGGCGCGATATCGAATCCGCCAAACAATGTGGCTCGCATAGATCCCACCTTCCAGGACGACGCTTTCCCATTTCACCCATCAAAGTCAGTAATCAGTACGCATTTTCCAACATCTCAGCCCAACTTTCCCCACAACTTACACAACAATGTACATGATCCCCCCAAGAATATCGAAGGAACCCTGCGCCGCTGCCTGAAGTCAGCCATCATTTCGAACAATCAACCATCCTCAGGGCTATAATCGCGCGCTTCCCAAAGAAAAGGAACGACCCTACCCAATGCAAAGAGGGAAAACAGTCCTCCCAAAGTGTCGATAGACAGGAAGACCCAATCTAGAAAAAACGGGGTTAGACATATCTCGCCCATGCCTGCCTCCCACCCTTCAGGGTATGTGTGAAAAGGCTCACTAAATCCGACCACGCGGCCATCTCGCTTCCAGAGCTCAAAATACGGCGGGACGAGCCCCAGTCCCAACAGGATGGCGGCCACGATGCCGACGATCAGGTCGGGCCAGGTGACTCCCTTGTTGTAGGGGATCTGTTGTTGGAATCCATTAGCGCAAGATGTCAGTTTGTTGTTGTCAAGGCCCATTCGGGGGTCCACGTGCTCTGAGCGTGAGGATCAAAAGGGCCTCTATCCCGCCAAACAGGACCGCAGCGCCGACAACCACTCCCGTAGCTGCGCGGCGACTGTATTGGCTGCAATACCAGGCCGAGTCAGACGGATTGGTTGATCAATAGATAAAGACCCGGAGCCGCTTACTGGCCGTAATACAGAACCTGACCCCAGCTCACAAGAGAGAAGAACCCGAATATCTGGGGTTGGATTTGTAGCGGGATATTCACTCCCTGCAGGATCATATAGGCTCCCATGGGGACTGCACCTGCACCGATGTCATTAGCATTTTTCTGGAACACTAGCGAGAAAAAGGGCCATAGAGGAATCCTAACGTACAAGCAGCCCAGAGAAACATCATCAACGGTGGAAGCCCATCGGTCTTCTTCTGTTTCCAATTATACCAGATTTGCGGAATCAGTTGAATGCACCAGAGCACCGTCCCAATGGTGCCCAGGACGTTCGAGGCCACCGTGACATTGCCGTCTCCAGCCATCGAGATGCCCGGCGGATGCACTGCAACCGCTGACGTAGGAGTATAAGAGACTTTTTAAAGGATCCGAAGTATAATCACAGCAGTTTGACCCGCAAAAAATGTAGGATAGATAGCAATTTAAAAAGCGGGAAACCCCTCTGCAGACAGCTTTTATACACTTGAGCCAAGCACATCATGGTCGTCATGGAATTTCCTTTTTGCTCCAGGGATGCTCCACTAATTTCGTAAACTATAGATATGACTAGCGATCCTCAACGGCTAGAGTCATGGTGAAAGGGTCAAGATAAAGTCGGACCCTGAGGAAGACTTGCCATCATCCACTGGTTCGGGGAACGAAGCCCGTCATTGGAAGAGCGGGCGATGGAGCGGCAGCGGAACTAGGACCGAATTGGTCAATGAGATGAGAAATCCCCGCCAGTATAAGTTAGTCGGATCAACTTCCATGCAAAACACATAATCAACCAGCTCCCAAACAAGGTCGACACCAAGTATAAATCGAGCCGAACGCCAGTCAACACGATAATTGCAATGGATCACGAGCTTTGCTCGTGGCTGACTCCCCATGATCGGCTGGTGGAAAACTTGTTGCTTGCAGTTGAGAACCACGGCCTATGCGGTGGTTAGAATACTACTCGAAGTCCGGCTGAGTTCGCATGAATCAGAGAATGAATAGAACAAGTACAACCCTGCAAGCCGTCAGAGCGGGCGACAAATTCTACTGATTCATCAGCCAAATAAGTAATCGTCAGTTGTGCGCCTGCCTGCCCCGAGGCGACATACAAAGAAAACCTTCCTTGAGAATATACAATGTGAAAGTTCATTGAAATGTATAAGAAACAGAGCACTGTCTTGAGAACAACATCCACATCTAGTGATATGAGCAAGGAAATACACCAGCATAGTGCCATTTGACAGACGGTTGGGCACTAGATGCTCGCTCCGAGCAATGAGAATCACATACATATAAAACAGGGAATGGGATGTGTCTTGGAAAAATGTCCAAACAATAGCAGGTAACCAAAAAAAAAACCATCAAGACATAAACATTCACAAACCGGATTCGCGCCGAGTGATACAACTCGAAGGGTATCAAAACAAAAAGATCTCTTTTTCTTCTCGCGACGGGCCAAGAAGGCGAGAATCAGACCAGGAAAGAGCAGAAAGAAAGGACGTTACACCGTGACGGACCCCATGCCGAGCTAACACGATCATATAGTCGACTGATGACACAGATGGATCACAGCAAAATCAAATAGTTGGATGGAGCAATACCGGTGTCTCCATTGGCTTTTCTAGCCTGCCACCATCTTCCACTGACGTCAGATACCTCCAGAATCTCGTGCTTGGTGAAGCTGATCTCGTTGGCGTCTTCCGGGTTGGCCTCGTAAGAGTAGATAGCCTTCGCGCGGTACGGATACTCGGTCGGTTGCGGAACTTCATCGGGAGGCACACCACTGCCGGGCGGGGCAAGATTCGTTGCTGACGGGTTGCCGAAGCGGGGCTGCGAGGTGCGGTGTTCCGACCCGGGGGCTCCACCATGATAGCCCGAGACAGGTGACGAGGTTTCGAAGCCATTGAGCTGAGCAGAAGTGTACATCTGAGGTGGCTGGCTCGACGTCGTTTCGGGTCGATTTCCGAATGCGGTGGACATAGGTCTGCTGTTGCCGTACGAACCAGCGCCTTCCTTTTGAAGGGCGAATGAATCGATAAAACCACGGTGAGAAGCCTGCGGGCTCGATCCGAAATAGAATATCCAGATAATCTATTGCCATCGTAAGTATATGATTGCGCCGAGGAGATTGCTATAAATATGTGGGAAGAAATGACGCACGATCACCATGGACAGAAGGATGAAGCCTGCACCCGCGGCTTGCGACGCTGCATTACTCGAATAAACAAGCGAGTTTACCGAGATTGTAGAGAAGACGAGACCAGCGGACAGGTAGCCCACAATCTAGAAGCAATCAGCCTGAGAGATTTCCATAAGCAGAGACCAGAGTGTCATACCGCGATGTTATAGACCACGCCTGTATCCGTTCCAAACACGAGAGCCATCCCGACAATGATGCAGAACCCATACGCCAAGGCCCACCATGAATAAGTGGGATAGCCCCCATGGATTCCAGTGATTATCGAGGAAATGAATGCGATCAACCACGCTAACTAAGCGATTGAACCCAATTAGCCGGTGTCCGCGGAAGACTGGCCTCACGGGGCTGGAATACGTACGACGGAGATGGAAGTAGTGGCAAGCGCGAACGGGTCGCCAAGAATATTGCTGGCTCTAAAGCGCACCATCTTGCGAGCGGGCTCTGGATATAGGTGTGGTTTGTGAAGCGATGGTGAGTGGGTAGAGTATGCCACCATGAATGTGGTTCAGAGTCGCAAAGAATTTATATGGGGGTCGTCGGAACGATGATTTGTTGTTCACAAGGCGATGCGATGTGGCTTATGACCTCACGTTCATTGGTGGTATGCGGAGCAGCGACGGCAGGTCCCCTTTGCTGTGATTCGTAACGAGAAAGAGAAAGTGGAATGCGAACACGCGAAATGACGATCGTAGATTGCGGCAATGAGAGCGCGGATATAGGGATGGGACTACAGCGCAGTCAGCCAGCTTGGAAGAGGACGAACGTGAGCGTCGAGAGAATCATGCAAGCCAATCGATCGGCAACGGTCGGAGGACATGTTGAGGCACGACAACAACACGAACCATCCCAGGCCAAGTCATGCAGAAAGGAAAAACGAGCAGCCGACATGAGGGTAGGTAGGAGAGTTTTAAAAAAAGATTAAAGGCAAATCACAATTTAATGAGTGCCCGGCAGGGGTGATGCATTACATACTTCTGAGACAGACCAAGTAAAATGAGGGTCGAACGATGCGGCTGGCGATCAGGATAGGGACACAATTGACACGAACAGTCTTGAAACAGGCGGAGTATTGACCCAGAGAGCGACGTGAGGAAGGGTCCTCTGAAGAGGCTGGGGTCAATGAGTCGTGGGAAGGAAGTCCAACGAGGAACACCCCTTGCAGAGGATGAACGAGAAAGAGCAGCACCAGGCTGTAGAAGAAAAGGATAAGTATGAAACGTTAATGCCCGAACAAGATGAACGGACAGGAAAGATGGACAGAGAAAAGACGAAAGAAAGTGAAGAGAGATTGAATGAGGGGAACTGAGGTTCAAACGAATGAATGAGTTGAAGGGAGGGAGGGGGAGGGGAATCCAAAGGAGAGAGGAGAGACGCGGGAGAGGAAGATGAGAAAGAGAGAAGAGATAGAACCAGCTTGAAGCCCGGGGGGCCTGGAGCCGTGGAGAGAAAGAAGGAGAGCTAAAGGTGGGAAAGTTTAGTACAGTTGCCCAGTTGGTCAGTTAGCCGTTGTTGGTCGACTGATTTCCAAGTGTGGTGATGGGACTTGAATGGAGACCTGAAGGAAAAGGAGAGGGACCCAGAAAGACAATGGAGGTGTAGGTAAGATAGGTAGGTAGGCAGTAGAGGACTCAGCGACACAGACACGAAGAGAGAGCGATAGACACTTAGACAGACCAGACTCCAGGTGCAGGCTGCGTGTTAACAGGTCGATTCTGGAATAGTGTCCATTAGTACATCAGTTAGTTGTTGTTATAACTTGTACCTGACTAGGTGAACTTCCTGAAGGGACGGATGGGGAGGGGCGGCTTTGACTGCTGGAGCGGCAGAGAAACAGCCAATGACTGGCAGGAGTTCATCTGACTGGCCCCATTTTCATCACCACCTCAGGCATTCAACCACCAGACTCAGGCTTCTCCTGGTTCCACGCGAACCGTGAACCGCAAGGACAAGAGAAGAAAATATGAGTAAGACAGGCACACAGACTGCATACTCTACACAGTACAGTCCGTAGACTGCAGCCCATTTTGGCCCCTCTTCAAGAACGGTTAGTGTATGTGTGTGTCTCTTGAAAGCCCGTGACTCGTGCAGTCGATTTATTGCTACTATTCTTATGCCTACGTACCACTATCCAGTCTCCAGTATCCACAGTCTGACTGCTAACAGGTACCTTTAGTTCGCATGGCTTCATTGTTGACGAAACAATCTCAGTCAGCAGCAGTCCATCCAGCCATTCACAAATAGCCAGAACCTGTCCAAAATCCGGTACCAGTCCGATCCAATGGTCCATGGTTCAATCAAATTTCGTCCTCCCCTTTCCAAATCCAAATCAAATCAGAATATCCGGACCGTAATTACACACGTAATAATAAGCCGGATGAGAGAAGATCGAAAAGTCGACTGGGAATCGAGGCCTGTCAAAGAGAGGAGAGGAGGGGGGGGGGCGATCCTGTCAGAAAATGAAAAAAAGGGCTCCGTAATTGCCCACGCTTCTCAAACGAAGATCGATGCACATTCCTACAAAAAATGGGTCCCTCTAATCCCACTTGGGAGGGAGGGAAAAGGCCCCGGCACGACGCACGCAACGCAACGCCCATTGTTTTTTTTTCTTCTTTCTTTTTTTTCTTTTCTTTGCCCCTCTCACGGTCTCACGCCTTTTCTTTTTTAGGACTAAAGTAGCCACGCGAGCGGATTCCAATCGCAAGGTACAGGACTCACGGCAGACCGTCTGGCCCCTTTGAGGCTGAGGTTCAACCTGTGGCTTGATGACCAAGACATGAAACACGCACGCATGCTCTCTAGGGCTGCTGGCTCCTCAATCCTCCATCCCATCATCTTTGCCTGCCCGGAAATTTCCAGATTTCGGCTCGACTGGAACTTGAGTTTACCGCCATCCCCATCAGTCATAATTTCAAGATGTGAATGGAAGGAGGAAAGTTTGATTTCCCTCTTTTTCCTTCGGCTCACTTCTTGCATACCTACAGCAGCACATTTGTCATGACTGCGATTCTGGCCCGTCTGGTTTGAATTTCGACATAGTTTGTTTATCGGTTTCGACACTCAGCTTATCAGTTGTTGTACTGTGTGTTCCGAAGACGCCGACATGTGCATCAGCCTAATGGGAAGACAACAACTACAGAACATCAACAAGACCATCTCTCTCTGTCCGCCTCAATTCTATATGCGCATAACCGACACTATGGCTCACTCCAAGGTATTCAAGGTACAGAACCGCCAGGCATCCCAACGAACGGAACCGCGATGCCGTCCTGGGAAGGGCAAAAGTCGGACAACGCAAGGCTGAACCTGCAGACACCCTTCCAATATGGCACAGGTTATCCAAAAGAGAGAGAGAAGCATGAACCAAACTCAAAAGTCCAGAGTAAGAAACCGAGAGTGAGACACCGGTTTTCCCCCGTAGATCCCCGAGATTTTTTATTTTCTGATGTGTGGGCTACACCGAGCCAATGCTTGTTGTCAACCCCTCTCCCGTCACAAATGTTGCACAACTGACGGAGCCTCGAGAGCCTGTCATCTTCACTTTCCGGGATGGCCCACCATCAGCCCTGCCTCCCCTCCCTAGTTCGCATTCAAGAACGAGAAGGAGAGAAGGAGTCAAATGAGCCTCGGACAAGACTCGGGGTGGTAAACACTGCAGAGGCAGCAGCGGCAGCAGCAGCACAAACAGCAGCACAACCACTAAATTTGCCTTCCAGGCCTCTCCACCGGTCATCGTTCCACTGACGGCAAGGGTCGAGAGATGAGCGCATGGCAAATTTAAGAATCCCGCACCCGTGGGGGGTCTTAGAATAATGAAAAGACTGCACGCTCGGAAAGTCAATCTTAAACATTTAGTACCGGCCGGCCCTCTCGCCCCGTCCATCAATTCTTTCTTCCGGAATCCGAAAGGAGGGCCGATCCTGATATCTCTCAGAGGCTCGCTCACATTGGGGGAGAGAAGGTCCAGGCCCATGGCATACTATCCTGCCTGCCATGCACCACTCAAAGGCCGCTGCTTGTTCGCCCCCTCTCAAGATTTCGTTGGTCGGTTTCAGCGATGCAATGCATGGAGTGCATGTGGTGCAGTAGAATGCAGTGCAAGCGGCCTAGCTCTCTCGTAGCAAGCAATAGCTTTCTTCTCCTTCCTTCCTAGGCTTTCTCTTCACGAACACAGCATTCACCCTTGATACTCAGTACTCGTAGTAGTAGATGTAGATCCACACAACTTCCCACATGAGACACTCGGGGCTCTAAAGCCTGAGTCCAAAATCCAACACCGAGAAATAAAAAAACCGAAGAGAAACGGACAATGGTATCACAACAGCCCATGGGAAAACGCTAAGAACCCAACACACTCGAAGAAAGAAAACATCAACACCTCCAGCAGCAAAGCGCATCGTGAACAAGCCCATGCTCACAGCTCCTTCTCCCTCCTCTCCCTAACCACCTCTTCCCTTCTCACTTCCCTCTCCACATCCTCGAGTCGCCCCTCCCACTCCGCCCAGCACTCCCCGCCACTGACCAGCGCAACCTCATACCATCGCTGCAGCGCCTTGGCCGACCGGACCCGTAGCTCCGAGATCTGCCGGGCCTGATCCTCTTGGATCTTGGATAGCTGGTCGAGTCGGGGTTGGAGTTGGATCAAGGAGGCCGAGGTCTCCGCGTCGGGGATGGGGAGGTCATTCAATGAGGAGAGGCGGGAGGCGGTTTCGGGAAACGCAGAGGCATAGGACAGAACGACCGAGGCGAGATTTTGGGTGGTCAGATTCTCTGGGAGGGAGCCGGGCGGTGCTGGGCGAAAGAGTTCGGGGAAGCGATCGTCTAGAGTGGTATATCGCGTTAGTGGTTGTGGTTGGTTCCGTTTGTGTATATACGGGGGGAGGGATATGGGAGATAATTTTGAGGAGCGTATTCAAAATAACAAGGCAGTTAGAAAGAGGATTCATCGACATACGTAGACTAAGAACGTCTCTCACGGCAGGGATGTTCCGACTCAGTCGTTCCAAATCCTTCTCAAGGCGAAGGAGCCGACGTGAGATGCTGTCGTCCAGAGAGGCCGGCTTTGCGGGCGGCGTGGGTTCGCCGGTCCAGTTGGCGTCACCGGTGAGGAGGTATGTGAGGCGTCGGAGACGAGTCTCCAGAAGCTCTATAGTGGCGCCAGCCACTGTGTCGTTTTCGAGGGCCATGAGGGAATTGATAGGGATTGTTGACGTGACTTGTGAATTGGATTCTCGGGGGTGTTGGTGTTTGGGGATAGGAGAGTGGGGTGCAAACTGGACATACACACGTGGGGAAGCTCTCAATTCCACAACAAATGGTTCCGCCGACGATGATCTTATCATTAGAAGCCTACGACTGATTGTTCATTTCCACCCTTAATGATCGCGATCTCTTTAACACACTCCAATAGTTGGGAGCATAGCATGCCATATGTATATCCATAAGTACAAGTTGTGGTTCATCGTCTTCACGTCGCTTTGTCGTCAACCGCGTCCCACATATCGGCATCTAAGGTAGGTTGCACAGGACCAGCTGTGCTGCTACGGCTAAGCAAAGGTCGCCCATTCACCTCTTGCATCTCTTGGCCCGGACCTTGTGTCTCGCTGAAAGAGGGTACCTGATAGTCAAAGACGTTCACATTCTGCGTCGATTGCTGCTGCTCTGGGTTCGGTGATGGCTGCCATAGGGTGTTAGTGCTGTCCATGTGTACCTGTTTGAACGGTTACCCACAAGAGTACCAGATGACTGATGTTGCGTGTCCGGTGGATTGTGTGCCACCTCCGCGTCCTGGAGCTCTGACTCGAATGTTTCGTTGTCCCTCGCTACAAATTTCTGAACCATTGTCAATTACGAGTATCACCATGATTTGGGGCGCTTTCTTACCTGCAGCTGAACAGGAGCGGTTTCTTCCTGCAATTTAATTGCATTGGTGTTGGCATAGACAAGCAGAACCTGGGTTGACTCTTCGCGGGCAGCGCGAAGCACCTCGGCCTCATCAACCCTGCGCGCGGTGTAACCGATGATGTCCGTTTGGTCAGAGTCACATTTAACCCGGCCCTGCGACTCGGCTTTGCGAATGGCTGCATCTTCCGTTGAGAAACTGAAGCGCCACCACTGATACTCTTCCGTCGTTGGGGGCTCATTATTTGGTGGCACGCGCTGGTCACGACGTTTGAGGACGTAGGTCACATGAGGCTCAGTGCAAACACCTCGCAGAGTGTATCTATGATGTGGCTCTGCATCAGGTGTAGCCTCCGTAAGGAATTTGGAGTAGTCTCGCAGACTGTCTTTGATTCTTTGTTTTTTGTCCTCCAAGCCTGCACATCATGATCAGCAGCAATACGAGACATGGAAGACAATGTGCTTTACCTCTTAGCTGCTTCTCTATCCTGGCCGAAACCGCCCTCAATTCCTTTGCTACGTTTTCGATGTCCATGTCACTTGGTGCTGAATCAGCAACCTTGGAAGTTATGACGGAGGCAGCCTTTTCGAGAACATCCCTGGAGGTCATTCCTGTCTGGGCAGTTAAGTTGGACTGTGAGCAGCGCTTGATGGCCTTGTCTAACTTGTCAATCTTCTCGTAAGCTTGAAGTCGCCGTGTACGGAAATCGCGGGCGACCTCTCTGCTGTTCGCCATGTACCGGTCGGCATAAAATACAGGGGGGACGGCCACATCAATGGGCTTCTGTGAGCTTTCCAGCTTCATGACAAGTACTTCAGCAAGAGTTTCAAGCCAAACTTCTTCGAGCGGCTGGTCTGGTCTGTCGCACCAAAAGGCACGATCAAGAACATCATAGAGTGTTTGACCAGGATCGTGCTCAACCAGGGGTTCAAGTAAGTGAAACTCCTTCTGTTCCATCATGTCTTCTGCTGGCCCATTGTAGCCGGTTGTGGAGAATATTGTCCCCAGCTGGTTTCCTGGATCCGCGCGGACCGCCGCTTCTTGCCATGCTTCCAAAAACCTAGAAACAGCACTATCGCGGTCGTGCTGGGAAATACATTGTAGACTTGCCAGAGCATCAGGACTGCCAAAAGCACGCGTTGTAGTATCCAAGAATGCCACGAGCCTCTGAGCCTCGTAGATAATATCGTCCCAATCAGTATCACCTTCATGGGCTTCAGACATAGTCACTATTTTGGGAAGATTGATTTGCTGTCCATTCCACCATTGAGCATCGTGGCCGTAGTTGGGGAGAGCGCGATTGCGCAGCAGAAGGGCCTCCCTTGCGAGGGGAATCGAGTGAAGTATCGTCACCAATCCACCCAGATGCGTGCTCTCCTGAGACGCGCGAATGAACGCCGGTTCATCTTCTCGTCTTTTACGATCAGTGGGGTCAGGACTGATGATAATCTCGTGAGCGCTGGAGTTGAATAGCGTCATTGCCCATGCGCCTTCGTCGTAATGATCACGGGTCGCTCGGCTGAAGCTTGTATTTCCTGCCCTTGTGACACCTGTCTCCTGCTGCCCGAGATTCTGACTCAGAGACATGGCGACTGCTTGTTGAAGCTCACGTTCTTCCTGCTCGGCCAGAGTTAACCCTTTGCCATTGTCGGCTAACGAGCCAAGTCAGCTCGACGCGCAAGTAGCAGCTTATGCATTTTCCAACCAAGAAACTCTCACCGGTGTTGTTCTGTGTTGCCGCAGGATCACTGGATGATCTGAGGTTGGATGTAGAGGGTGGTCGGGATGGAGGAAGACGGGATGGAGGCCCAGCAGAAGGGCTATACGGTGAGTCGACATGCTCAATCTGGAAGGCTTGAAAGACAGGAACATCAGTACACACGAGTCCAACCTCAGAAAGAGAGGCGCACATACCAGACATATCGGGCTCATTTTGATACTGATTCGCCTATATCGTATTGAGTTCCGCAGTCAGTTCGTGTTTCTCAGTGTCCAGGCGCAAGTCCGGTTTATCACCTGCGTCAGAGGGCCGGTCGGGTCTTCGAAATAGGCGTTGATCGCTTGATTTGAGTTGAGGTTATTAGCCTGTACAGAGACTTCGGTCAGCTATGACAGTAATGCCAGAGAGTCTGGATACAAACTTTCAAGAAGCTTATAGCTTGTTCGCGCGACGAGCTGGTAAAGTTCACGAAGTTCGCGATCTCCTCCTCTCTCGGTTCGGCCGCCATGCCGGGTCGGGCTCCCTGCCTGCTGACGACGGTGTGAATCCAGGTGCAAGACTGCTAGGTAAGTTGAAGTTTGATGCCCTGAAGGCAAGGGATCAGGATTGAGGCCTAGCTTGAGCCGGTCGGAAGAGGTGTAAGGCTTGTTTGTGGTGGAACGAGCGGCCGTTCCAGACGGAGGGGAGAGGAGTTCATTCAGGCGTCCCTCGGAGCTTCCCCCACTGAAGTTACCTCGCCGTACTGTATGTACACTTGACAGCAACGGCGCAGCGCCTTGGCAAGCTTCGGGCTGGCTCATTCCACCGTGTATTTTTGACATTTACACCATACATTATTGAAGGCGTAGTTACTTTTGTTCTGTAGGTGATAGCATGAATCTGAATCGCTTGTCTGCTCCTCAGCTGGTGTTGTGTTTAATAAAGTTGTCAAGAAAAGGCAATATGGAGATATATTTCTGGATCGTTGCTATGTTCGTCTGATCTAACATTACGGATATAGTTAAGTGGCTGCAGTGGTGCGAGTCTCACTCCTGGAGTCAAGTAGAATGATTATTTTTTTTCAGGTCGAGTCGCACATAGAAAATACCTTGCTTCTCCATATATTGAACGGATTGATTGGGTGGCATCCATGGACATACATGAATAGTAGGTAGATAAGAATGGCGGAAGATTCACTCCATGGAGAAACTTGTCTTGCGGAAATACTTACCATACCGAACCCATCTGTTCAACTGCATTGTTACCGACCGAATACCTACCTTACGTATCTTCAGTAATCATCTTTCATCTCATTACCCCTCCTCTCTCTGACTTGTCTCATATTCTAGACTGAGGACGGTCACATTCTTGCTGATCACCGTTGGACTTGACCTAATACTAATAGCTATCACTCATGCCAACTGCCCACCACGGTGACGCAGGGATTATTCCGAGATAGCTTTGAGTCTGGCTCTTCCGCCCCCCTCCTTCCGCCCCGCTGAGGAAGAGCCAACTGGTGAACAGCTCCTCCGTACCGTCGCTGCTATTCTTAATCTCTTGTCGCCCGCCCAACCAACCCATCCCAACTCCACTCGAGCCAAATTGTGGGGGAGTCCAACCCGTCGACCTTCGCCATCCTACCAGTCCTTATTGGCTTCTGCAAAACTTACCCAAGAAGAACCCGTTCCCCTTCGTAACAGAAATTCGGAAATCTACCCTTTTTCGCTTTCTCCGCTCCAAAATCCATCACGTCACGTTGTCCTTCGATCCCACCTCCCCCGAACTCGCCGAACCGACGTCGGCTTTGATCTCCCACACCCAACCCCCCCCTCCCCAAAGGGTCACAATGGCTGCCGCCTTTGACGACGAAGACCTCTCCGTTTCCCTTCCTCCTTTCGAAGCCGATCGCCCTCGTGACCGTCGTCCCAGTGCATCCAATCCTCCTCCCAATTCCAACTTCCCTGCCATGGCGATGCCTCCGCCATCCCGCCCGATCGGCAAAGGCGGAGACGCTGCGATGCAGTCTCCGGCCACCACCAGAGACATGCAGCGCCTTGATCAGTATCATACGGTGAAGATACTGGGAGAGGGCTCATTCGGCAAGGTGAAGCTAGCCATTCACCAGCCGAGTGGTCGGCAGGTCGCCCTCAAGATCATGCCCCGTCGTAAATTGTTGTCTCGAGACATGGTCGGTCGTGTCGAACGTGAGATTCAATATTTGCAATTGTTACGACACCCTCATATTATTAAGCTGTAAGGAGCTCCGCACATCTCTCCAGGATTGAGACAATCGCGATGAGAAGCTAATGGAAATCTCGCCCCGAAAGATATACCGTCATTGCTACCAAGACCGATATTGTTATGGTCTTGGAATATGCCGAGCGAGAATTGTTCGATTATTTGGTGAAGCGGGGCCGGTGCAACGACGCCGAAGCTCGCAAGTTCTTCCAACAGATCATATGTGCAGTAGAGTACTGTCATCGTCATAAGATCGTCCACCGTGATCTGAAGCCGGAGAATCTGCTCATTGACCGGGAGAAGAACGTCAAGATTGCTGATTTCGGCCTGAGCAACATTATGACAGATGGGAACTTCCTTAAAACTAGCTGTGGTAGCCCTAATTATGCAGCCCCCGAGGTTATCTCGGGAAAGCTCTACGCAGGACCAGAGGTCGATGTATGGAGCTGCGGCGTCATTCTTTATGTGCTATTAGTGGGACGGCTTCCTTTCGACGACGACTATATCCCAGCTCTTTTTAAGAAGATAGCAGCAGGAAACTTTCATATGCCTGCGTACATATCCTCCGGAGCTGCTCGTTTGATCCGGTCGATGTTGCAAGTTCATCCGGTTCATCGGATAACCATTCCAGAAATTCGCCAGGATCCTTGGTTTTTACAAGAACTACCGAAGTATCTGCAGCCCCCTCCGGAGGAATTCGTCGCTACCGGTGTGGACCCAAATAAGGCCATGGATCCACGCAAACTTGCACCGGGAAAACCCCTGTCCGTGCAGCACAAGATCCATCAGGTCGCCATTCAAAAACTGGAGCGGAGCATGGGATATACGCGCGAGGACATTGAAGACGCTTTAAAGAACCCTGAACCGAGCGCCATCAAAGATGCTTTTTTCATCATCATGGAGAACGAGATGATGCAGACGAACTGTAAGTTAGGTCAATCTTGCTTGCCACGGACCAATTGACTAGTACGCTGACGTTCACCCACAGCGCCAACAGACGACAACCTGATGGGTCCTTCCGTCGCCCCTTCACCACCCCCCGATCGAGTTCCTCAATCTTCAGCCACGGCTGGCCGATCGACTGTTCCGCTGAGCCCAGGATCCCCGTTAGCCGCCCCTACGAGACCGCGAAGTGGTTCACAGCGTCAACCGTCCCAACTGTCTCAGCAGAGTAATGCCGATGATCTCGATGCGCCGCGAGTTAGCCATGTTCGAATTCTGCCGACCAGTGTGCCGTTTGTACATGACCAACTCATGGAACAGCGGGAACGTGAGCAGAGAGAACGAGCCGCGGAGCGTTCATCTGAGGAACAGGCGCATGGTGGTCTAGATGCCGAGGATGACTTGAATCGGAATGGTCAAGCCGGGCGCTCGCAGGAGGAGCAGGAGGCGACTGCAAGGGCCTTGAAACCCCATTCCCGCAGCATCGTGGACCTCGAAAAACTGCGCCTCCAGCCCCCTGAAGGTCGCAGTACCCCGCACCAGCCCAAACGGTCGCGAAAGTGGCAGTTTGGCATTCGCTCTCGTAACCAACCTTATGAAGCAATGCTCTATCTATACAAAGCCATCTCAGCCCAGGGAGGAATTTGGGAAATAGCACCTACTGGAGCAGGTAAGTTTATGAGTGCCTATTATGAGCCTCAGAGCTAACAGGCAGCTTCTCAGATGGCTTGCAAATAGGCGAACAGGACCCGGACCAGCCTATGCCTCTTCAAAGCAAATACCCAGACCTACCGTCAGATTACTACATCCCAAAGGACCCCTGGTTCATTAGAGCGCGTCTCCTGAAGGAGGGAGTTAAGGCGCCGGGGCAGACTGCCAGTGTGCATAGCAGCCGAAGCGACCTGAACCTGGAAGACCTGCGGCGCCGGTTCAATTTCTCCACCGGACCATTCTCGGCTGATGACAAGGGCCTCACCCCAGAGCACGCGAGTATCTCGAATCCTTCTTCGGCGACCCAGGCTCACACAATCTCGCGCATCTCGTACGGAGTCTGGGTGTTCGTTGACATCCAGCTGTACCAGCTGGAAGAAAACAATTACATGGTCGACTTCAAGTGTGATGGATACCAAAATGTGATACGTGGTGGAGGTGACAGCGAATGGCACCCTATTAGTAAACGGTTCCGGAACAAGGAGAAAGAAGTGACGAGCCCTTACCCATTCCTTGACGTGGCCTCGGACTTGGTGGCTCAGCTAGCGACTGCTAGTTAATTAATGCAGCAGCTGGTATTTCGAAGGCGTTAAAAGGGCTTTCTGGAGCATTCCATGGGTGGCATTTGGCGTTATTTTCACTGTGTTTATTCAGCTTGATGTTGAAAGCTTTCTTTTGCATGAAACCTATATGATCTACGAGCGTTGCATGGGAATCGTTGTTCATCTTCATATATCCTCTTGGCCCGCGTGCGGATACCGAAACAAACTGATACTTAACAACCCAGGACTGCCGCGGCTCTCAGAAGGCAGTGCGAAGCAGGGGAACTTGATGAATCGAGACGGATCAGGGCTATTTTGGCACGGCACGGGTAGGTTGGGCGGCAGCTGCCTCTACCTGACTGCTGTTTCACCCTCACCCTCCTCTCGCCACATCCATGACCAAAACAACTACCCCAAGGTGGCCAGGTGACAGAGGGAGTCCCTTGGCGAGTGACTGCGTGCAGCAAGAGAGGAACCAAGCTGGAAGAAGCACCAACGTTTGGCCAAGGCAGTTCAGCGGAGACTCGAGGATTCCCACAGAAACTCAGGCCAACCGGCCAACGTGGAGACAGAGGCGTTATGCTTTCACTCAGGCAGGCAGAACACCAAGGAATCAAGGCCAACGGGGAATTTCATGTATATAGAAACACCGCAGTCACCCTAGTTGGCCGTCTGCGACGCGGGAAGAGCCTCGCGAAGACGACTTAATTCGGGAATAAGGCTTAATCAATCAATTTATGGAGCAGAGCATCCCGAAGCACCCGCCCTCAAAGCTGCCATCTGACAACTAAGGGCCCTTGCAGGGAGTATCAAGATGAAAACTCCTTCGTCACGAAGCTAATTAGTCGTTGGGAAGCCGCTTGGCCTAGGAAACAAGCTGGTTGGCTGCATGGTATGTATATGGAGCGAGGCCGTGTCATCAGTTGCTTGCTGGTCATAGTGACTGCGACCACGCGGCCCATATGGATGCCAGAAGCGAGAATGAATCCATCATTCATTGATCTATTTATAAAGTAGAAATTGACAGGTGTAAAGCAACAAGGGAGGACCGACTAGAGTTCGGCAGGCGTCGGGACGAGGTCTCCACCTCCACCGGGCTTATTTACTTGCCTCCGCATCTGCTCTTGCCTTCTACTTTCCTTCACCTCCGCACTCCCGGTAATGAAGACCACTTAGGGATCTCTAATCATTCATCCTCTTAATGGATCGTGAAAAGAGATTCAAGTGTCGCAAATGCAATAGAGCATATACAAAGCTTGAACATTTGACGGTAACCATACCTTCTCGTTCTAAACAACTAAATTTGACAATCTATAGAGACATGAGAGAACCCGCAAGTGCAGTGTGCCCTCGGCGATGGAGTCGATGCTAACACGATTCTAGACTCAAATACCAGACCCTTTCAGTGCGAAGAGTGTGGAAGAAGCTTCGGGCGAGGCGACGTCCTTGGACGACACAAGAGACTTCATGCTCGTTCACGAGACAAGGCTAGCCAGCCCAAAGACAACCAAGGCGATGAAGCTCTCCAGACATGCTCCGATGCCTCAACACAGAACGTCCTCACCATGCCACCGTTCGAACCCCCCTTCTCAGAAGATCAACACACTACACTGGACTCCAATATATTAGACTGGTTCATTCCTGACTTCTGGGGTTCCTCGTCCCTCCCTGTACTCGAGACTTTAGACTCAATTCAGTCACAATCGCTCCATGGGACAGGACTTTTGCCTCTCGACGAATCAATAGCCGGGCATGAAACTGGGGCTGGTAAAGCGGCCATGCAACAAAGCTATCGACTGATCGAGGATCTCTCCAAGCGGCTGAATGCCGAATTGCACAACTCGGGTATCACATCCAGCTTCCTAGACGCCTGCCTCCAGGAATTCTTCGATCGCATCTCTCCCTGTTTCCCAGTCATTCACAGGCCTACCTTCGTACCCCGTGAGACCATTCCTCCGCTTCTTCTCAACATGGTAGCCCTGGGTTCTCTATTCGTATGCCTACCTGACTCAGCACACAAGGGCGAAATGCTATGGCGTCTCGGCCACTCCACCGTGGCTACCTCCTGGCAAACGCTCATCACCCATCGGGGACCGCGCGACGCATGCGACGGGGTGCAACTCGTTCTTACCGCGCTGTTGGGTCAACTCTTTGCTCTGCTCTCTAGCAATGAAAGCATTCGAACCACCGCCTTTGTCTGGCACGGGCTCGGCTTTTACTGGGCTCGTACGTGCGGGATGTACGCTGTCGCCGAGCTCCAAACCCCGCCTACGATGCCTTGCCCTCCGCAAGAACTACAAGCGCACTGGCACCGCTGGACGACTGTTGAGACCCAGAAACGGGCCATCCTAGGCCATTACATTCTGGACGGATTGATCTCTCAGACATCCGGCGCCCCAGCCTCCGCCCGCCACCTCATCAACTCTTTGCGCACGGCCGGCTCTGACGTCGTCTTCCAAGCCCAGACAGCAAACGACTGGCTCGACCAACTACAGCAACCGGAGTCATTCCTCCATGATATGCCTTTTGGCGAGGTCTACTTCTCAATCTTTGCCTCGACGTACCCATCTCATCCTCTCAATCTGTCCGACTTTTCGATCTTTGTAATCCTCGAAGGCTTTCAGAGCTTAGTGTCTGATCTCCATGAAATTGGGAAAGGCAAGCCGGCAATTGGGACGATTACCGAGCGCCAGATCCTTCAAGCGCTCTTGAACATCTACGAGGTTCATCTCCGTCACCGTTTGGGGTCGTTGTCCTCACCATCCAACCTATCATCATCCTGCCTCCCGCCACATAAACCAGGGGACTCATTCCAACTCCTCATCAGGTGGCATACCGTCTGTCTCGAGCTTGCACTACCCACAGCTAGTTTCTATAGATCCCTCTGCCAAAGTCACTCTCACCTTCCTCGTACGATAGGAGACCACCAGTCCAAAGCCGCAGCTAGCACCAGTACCAACTTCACAGTCCGAGGAACAGCAAAACCCATGACAGATCCACCACCCTCAGACCATCAAAACCACCACCAGCAACAACCACCACCATTAGTCCCCGTCACCAGAACTTCCCCACCCCTCCGCGCCCTCCTCAACGCCCTAACCATAACGCGCCTCCTCAATCGCCTTCCCTTCCACCAAGCCCACAGCCCGCACATCCCCGCCGCCATCTTCGCCACCGCAGTCACGATAGCAGGATGGTATCTCTCCCGCAAAAAGGAGAAGATATTCGTCATCGCGGACGCGCAAGATTTCCTGGATGGGTGGAACTGGGCTGAGGTATTGGGGGTTCGTCCATCTGGGCCAGAGGAAGGTGACGCTGATGGACGTGGGGGTGGCTGTACGGAAAGAGCCGCAGCGGCAGAGGAGGAGATGGAGCATCGTTTCCTTTGTGATGCTGACGGCTCAGGTGTAGCGGTGCATCTGCTTCAGGAATTAAACTCCTTGGTGATCTGCTTGGAAACGGTTGTGGCGCGGTGGCAAATCAGCGGGGTGATGGCGGAGATGGTGAGAGGGTTGATGGGGCTGTGCTCTGACTTTAGGGGATTGTAGCTACGGTAGTGGATATACTACACTTACTAGGCGTAGACACAAGTGTAGGAATGGGTGTTATTCGTGCAGTGAATGTAGAGTTATATCAAGCCCCAAATACATTTTATACATAAACAGCATTCGTCAATCTACATGCTGCTTTAGCGAAGATCATACAGCACTGTCAATCATAATTATCATTTCACTCTCAATCAAGACAGTACAGTACATCCAAGAAAAGAAAATCCTATTTACCCATTACAAGCAACCCACCCATCGAGACTCCACAGAATCGAACGGAACCCGATCGAATCAAAAATACCTCCCCGTGCGTTTCCTAACCCAGGGTCCCGCGAAATACAACGGCAACCCCAGCGCCAGCACGGCCCACTCAATCCCCGCAAACTCGTAGAACATCCGCGCCAACCCCTGGCGCGTCATCCAGTCGACGGAGCCCTTACTCAGCCCGAACGCGACGATGTTCTTGCTCACGTTGACCACCACGAGGGCCTCGCCGCTGGCGTGCGGGTACGAGTCGACCACGTACGACAGCATGACCGAGGGGACGAGCGTGAGGCCCGCGGCGGCCATGGCGGAGCCCAGCGCCGGCAGCGCGTAGTGCATCTGGTGGGCGGCCGTGTACCCGAAGACGACGAGGCCGACGGGCGCGATGCAGAAGGGCACGACCAGCGCCGGCAGCCGGTGCTCGGGCTTGTGGACGTTGCGGTTCCGGCGGCGCAGGAATTGCGACAGGGCGTCGGTGAGTGGGCCCGCGAGCGGCGCGACGACTATGATCCCGATGAAGCTGCCCAGTGTCCAGAGGCCTAGGGCGCCTGAGGTGAAGAGGTAGGGCGGGGCGCTGAAGATTGAGGAGGAGAGGGTGGAGATTGAGACCACTCTTTTCTTGAGGTTAGTGGGTGGGCGGAGAGGATGTGAAGAAAGGGAAGGGAAAGGGAAACTCACGCCCCGAGTACAACGCCATACATCATTGAAGCCAGCAGCACCCCCGGCAGTAGCAGCATGGGGATCGGGAGCCAGGCCGCGTACCCCAGGAATCGGACCACGCCTTTCTTCTTCGCCTCACTTGAGATGCCGACCCGGAAGAGACCCTTCCAGTAGTCCGTGTAGGAGAATTGTTGAGCTTGGTTTTGCGAAGGCGGGAGACTCTCGATGTGGCTGTGGGCGGCATCGCTCTTTTCGGGAAACTCACCTCCGTCTTGCTCCTCTTCGAACTCGGGCTCGTACGTCGTCTCCGGAAGGAAGAAGAAGGTCGTGACCAGGTTGACGGCCGCCACGATCAGGCACACGATGAAGAACCACCGCCAGCCGCGTGCGGCAACCAGGTAGCCCGCAATCACGGGTCCGACCTGGGATCCGGCGGAGAGGAACAGGGCGTACGTGGCCATTGCGCTTGAGTAGTTGCGCTCGTAGAACATGTCTGTTCTGGTCAGCAATTTGATGATACAAGCTGCGAAGCTGAGACAGAGAGAGCATACCGGCTAGAATACTGGGACCCAACGATTCAATCGAACCATAGCCTTCGACCGATGTTAGTGTCTGTGTGGAACGAATGAGCAGCGCACTGCATGTTATACAACCCACCAAAACTGGCAAACACCCTAGCGCCCATCAAACTGTTGTAATCCTTCGCCACGACCGTCCAAATGATCCCCGCCACGAACATCGTCATGGAGATAAGGACTATGGGCCGCTTGCCAAACGCCAACGCCAACGGCATCCAGAAGAGATTGGCGAGGCCCATGCTGAGGACGGACCATGAGATCAGGTCGGCGAGCTTCTGATAGCTGACTTGCAAATCCATGGCCAGTGACTCGAAACCCGTTGCTATGCCGGACTTTCTCGATGTCAGATTCTCCCCTCAGTGATGCAACAAATGAGAACAATGAATATCTCACTGAGTACATGTTCCCCATAAACACAAAAACATTGATTGTCAAGAGAGCTGCATATCGGACCCGACGGGGGTATAGCTACAAGAAGAGGAGCATGTCAGTGTCAATTGCCCTGCCACCTCGCCAGACCCCATCCAGGTCACCAACCTTCGGATCGGGTTTCGTTGTCATGGTGGTATATGTGTGCATTCACTCGCGCCGTACTTGACGAACTGTTTGTGTCAGAGCCCAGGACTTGAGAACCCAGACAGAAGAGCAAGGGTGGAAAGGGACATATCGAGACACTTATACCCCATGTAGCGTACCCCATGGGGAAAACCCGCACCAAGCCCCAGCTAGGTCCCTAGCCCTCGGCTGTCAGTAGGAGCCCTGGATTATTGCCCAGGTGGTATCCTTGAGTCTCCCGATGTGATTCGTGCACGGGATGTGGTGCTCGGCTTAACCGACCAGGTCGGCTCCACATTGCGTCTTCGAGGATGAATCCAGATAGGATTATCGAATCTCGCACAGGACTCGACCAATGGCGAGTGCAGGCCATGGTGGTCCATGCTCCCTATCGCTATGCCTTCTGCCTATTGAGGGGGTGGTTCATGTATGTCTATCAACGGTGTTGATTGGCGTCCTGATAGTCAATACCGTGGGATTATAGGCTCGCTCGTAGCTTGGACCTTTCTGATGGCGGGGTCTCATATAGCTTGTATGCAGCAGAGTCTCCTAGCGGTGTCTGATCTTGGTCATTGTGACAGTTGGTGATCGGGGAGGGGGCGAAGATAGGAAGTACCTTGAACGCCAGAGGACGTGCGTCACACAAAACACGTGGGCAGATCGTCGCCAAGCCTGTGTGAACGAGATCTGGATATTGTCAAGCCTCAAGCTCATTCAGATGATTAGCTTTGCCTTCCTCGTATCAGGACCAAACTTGTCTGGATTTCTCGCGTTGGCCATGACGCGAAGTCATGCTCGCCCACTCATTCTTCGGAGCGAGGTGTAGTGATGCTTGAGTGGCAAGCATGACCAGCGGCAGGCGGAGTCTTCTCTAAGACGGCTCTAGCTTAACCATCTCACGTTCGAGCCTTCCTCCCATTGAGCAGCTGGAGTAAAAAGCACTGCAACATGCGTGGCAACGGCAATGCAAGCGAGGTGGAGAACATCCATGAATTCTGGGGTAAAGTGGGGAGAGCAAATACGAACTGTCAGAGTCATGCGGGGATGGAATTCCCAAGTCCAAGTACCAACAGAAAGGAGAATCCGGGGGAATGATCGATGCACCTCGGATATAAGCCCCGGATAACCCGACCCCCGGCAAAGCCGAGCAACCACCTTACTTTACGCCCGTAGATGGAAACCACCAATCCGGTAATTGGAAGCTGTGTTGCGCCCATGCCTCGGATTTAAAACCTCTGCAGTAACCCTTGACCTTCATTTTTTTCTCCCTTCCTCAGCCACTTCCCATAGTTTAATATTTAGTACCTGACAATGGGTATAATCAACAGTCTCATCAGCGGTACCCCCGACCCTTCAAAAATGGTAAGCAGGCCCGGAACCCCGAGTCGACAAACGCTCCCATCGATTCTCATGATCCAACTCGCATGAACTGACAACGGGACATTGACCCACCACAAGGCCTCCTCAGACTCGCAACTCAACATCATCATCGTCGGCGCCGGCCTCAGCGGCCTCGCCACGGCCATCTCGTGCGCAATGGCCGGCCACACCGTCACCGTCCTCGAACAAGCGCAAGAACTTGCCGAGGTCGGCGCCGGGCTCCAGATCACCCCCAACGCCTCCCGGCTCTTCAAACACTGGCAGCTGCCCGCCAATATTTGGACGGAGGCCGCCGAGCCAACGTCGCTGACGGTGCACCGGTACACGGGGGAGACGCTGGCGCACGAGGCGGACTTCGACCGCAACATCCGCGCCAAGTACGGCGCGCCGTTCATCGACCTGCACCGCGTGGACCTGCAGCAGGCGCTGTACGCGCGGGCGCGGGCGCTGGGGGTGACCTTCCACCTAGACGAGAGGGTCGACGCGATCGACTTCGAGACGACGACCATCACCACCCTGAAGGGGCGGCGGGTGAGCGGCGACCTGATCGTCGCAGCGGACGGGCTGTGGTCGCGATGCCGCGAGAACTTTTATGGAAGGAAGGACGAGCCGCTGCCCACGGGCGACCTGGCGTATCGCATCGTGCTGACGGCCGAGCAGCTCGCGGACGACCCCGAGCTGCGCGCCTGGGTCGAGAACCCCACCGTGCACTTCTGGGTCGGGCCGGGGGCCCACGCGGTGGCGTACTCGTTGCGCGGGGGCTCGATGTTCAATATTGTGCTGCTGGTGCCGGATACGCTGCCGCCGGGGGTGTCGAGGCAGGCCGGGTCGGTGGAGGAGATGCGCGGGTTGTTCGTGGGGTGGGATCCGGTGTATGTTCCCCCCCCATCTGTGGAATTGAGTAGTAGCCCACTGACTGGAGGAAAACAGACTAACCAAGTTCCTGACTTACGTGAATGGCGTCGACAAGTGGCGCCTCATGCATCGTACGCCAATCCCTTTGTTTGTCCATCGAGAATATGCACTAACCTTGACTGCAGACGCAGAAATGGACTCCTGGATCAACGACAAATCAAACCTAGTTTTCATGTACGATATGATCCAGTCCTTGTCTTTCTAACTTAAATGCTGCAAGGTACTGACCGGAATCACCAGCGGCGACGCCTGCCACCCCATGCTCCCCTACCTGGCACAGGGCGCCAATTCCTCCCTCGAGGACGGCGCCGTCCTCGGCGGCCTCCTTGGCCATCTGAAGCAGAAATCCGACCTCCCACAGATTCTGAGACTCTACGAGAAGCTCCGTAAATCCCGCGGGGAGGCTATTGTCCGGGAAACGTTCAAGCAGGTGTGTTTCCCCCACACTCATCACTTTTTTCCATCATTAGATCAATCCCACCACTAACCAAGGAGTCAGAGAAACGACTTCCACATGCCCAACGGCCCCGAACAAGAGAAGCGCGACCAAATCTTCCTGTCTCAGTTAGGCCAGGAACTCAAAGGGGCGTTCCCGAGTCGATGGTTCGTTCCACCTGTTCTTGGGCCTACAAGGAGTATAACTAACCACTGGCAATGCAAATGAACAGGACCTGTCCCGAAGTCCAACCGTGGTTGTACGGCTACGACGCCATCAAGGAGGTCGAGAACGTTGTGGCGGAGAATCCGGGGCTGTTCAGTGGGCAGGTCACGGCGAACTTGTAGAATGCTACTTTCTTTTGATTCTTTGTTGTCCGAATTCTTGAAGCGGGATCTTTGTACAGTCCTTTTGCAATATAGTATACATTTCTTCTTGTCTTCACGGCTGATGAGGTCAATTCCAAGACCTTAGTCAATCTCTCCTCTGTGTATGCAGTGATCTAATTTTTGGGAGCTGAGTCGCTCAAGGGGGAATACGCAGTGTTGCAGGGGGATCGCATTTCTTCATATTGGAGAGAGACCCAAGGGGTGATGAAGAGTGACTATCTACTGTAGTAAACTATCTTTAGAACAAGCACCTCAAGCTCGCAAGTCATATCCCAACTTAGTCTTCAAGCTTGCTTCGCCCCTTACATCCTGCATGACAAGCGACAGCATTTCTCTTCCTCCGTAGTACACCCCACCCCTCGTTACAATGAACTCAATTGGAAACGTCACATTGATTCGTGATACAGAGGTTTTCGTTGTTCTGATAGAAAGGTTCCACCACATAGAGTAATTAGTTGCAACGAGGTCCATCACAACGTGGGGCAACTGCAATCCATCAACCAGCGCAGAAACCCCAGCCTACCGAAGCATCAAAAGATAATCCCCACGGAGACACACTTCCGCCAGACGACACATTCCAGAGCCCAAATACCCACCCTCAGAACTAGATATACGGTAGGTAGTAGCTAACGCATTCCAGTGCCTGAGCCTTTTACCTTTTCCAGATACAGTGCAATCATCTCGTTACCTTTCCAGCTTTACTCCAACCATCCCTTCCCCTTCCCCTTCCCCAGACCCTATCTTATACTCCTCCAGTAACCTCCGAGTCAGAACGAAGCGTATATAAACCCACCTCTCACCCCACTAGACTAACCCCATCCCATCTCCACCATTCAAATACTCATCAGTCCCTAACACAACACACCATCTTTACCATCTCACATACCATACCCCCAGCCAACCCACCAAAACCATCACCATGAAATTCCTCTCCTCAATCCTCCTCCTCAGCGGTCTCGCAGCAGCAGCAGCAGCAGCAGCAGCAGCAACAGCCCCATCCAACGCCCATCCCACCACGCTCGTCGAGAAGCCCGCCACCGCGGCCAGTGCTTCTGGCGCTGGCGGCGCTGCCGCCGGTGGGAGCACGTATAACCACGTCGCGGTAAGGGAACAGCCCAGCCCAGCCTGCTTATCTCTTCCCCAAGAACAACAGATCCGGTTTCTCAGGGCCGTTACTTATAAATCAACAATGGACTTACTGAATCGTGATGATGGTGAGCGATAGACCCCCAACGAGGGCCAGAAGCCCGTCACCGATGGTGGGGATCACGGTGCTACGACGGTCGCTACCAGCGGCAAGGCTAATGCCAATGCCAATGCCAATGCCAATGGCAATGGCAATGCCAGCGCCAATAGCAAGGGCGATAGCAACGCGGGCAGCAGCAGCAACAGCAACGCGAGCAGCGCCAAGGGCAACAGTAACAACAAGGGCAACGGCAACGCCAATAGCAACACAGGCAGCAACGCCCACAACGCCGCCGCGTCCTCGCATCAATAGAAGATCGCCGGGCATTGGATGAAAAGTCCAGGATCTCGTGATGGCGCTTATGAAGGAGGTGGTCGATGAGGGTGTTACGGAGATGATGCAGGAGGGGTTGGATTAGACCAGCAAGAAGATGGAGGATGGTGGGTGGTGGTTACGAGTCATGGATTGTTGTTTTGTTGTTCGATGGATCGATTGTAGGGGAATTAGCGCAGCTGATTTACTAATATTATTAACACTAAGTGAGGGAAGCTTTGTTTCGGGTGGAGAGGTTGCAAGGTTATTTGCTAATGATCATCGTACATGTAAACATTGCATTGCTCCGCTCCTCTGGAACATCGCGACCCCTGATATGAAATGGACGAGGACCTCCCATATGGATATAATATAGGTGACAAACACCCGGCCTCAGTTATCGCCCAGCCCGTTCACCCGTCATTAAGAAATCAATTATCCAGCATCGGCAGCCCGCCCAGATCGTCAAATAGCCTCGCTATGCCTTCGAAGGAGCAATCCGGGAACCCGAAGCCGTAGGCCCATTCCTATACCCAACAGCTATTAGCATGTATCCATGAAAAAAAAAAAGCATCAGGGCGGTTCCAGGTACAAGGCTGAGAGATTAGGGGAAAAACTCACCGGAATGTCAAAACCAGTCCCACTGGGACTCGTATCCGCATACTCTCCGCCACTCCCACCGCCCCCACTCTCACCACCACCACCGCTGCCACCGCCATCGTGACTACTCGTCGAAGATGCCAGACTCTGCTGATTGAGCTGGTGCTGATGAAGGTGCTGCTGGTGCAGATGTGACAGCGACGAAGTGGACGATGGCAATGACCGGAATTCCCGGAGATAGTGTTTGATAATCTCGACGGACTTGCGGGCGACGATGGATTCGTCCATCGCCTCAAGGATCTCGACGCCCATCTCCACGGACCGCTGGAGCGGGACGGTCTCCGGGCAAGGGCCCAGTTTGGACATGGGAAGAAGGAGAGTGGAAGTCGCGAACATGACATACGTTGTGTTGTACCACCTATTACGCGGGGCATTAGCGTCAAAGCTCCGGCGTGGAGAAAGGCCAGAAGAAGGGTGAAAAGAACGTACCAACACCGGAAGAATTCATGGATGCGGTAAATATCGTAGATCACCTCAATGGTTTTCATGGCTGCATCGAGGCACTTGGCGATAGTCTGTTCAAGTTCCATGGGCGGGTGGCGGAGTTTGCGGGTGAAGTGGCTCAGGAAGGGGCGGAACAAAAGCATTTTGACATTGAAATAGCCTTGTATGGTTTAAAACAATCAGCCACGTATATGACCCTACCGTCTCTCGACGCACCCCCATGTTGTTGCGGTAGACTTACGAATACCCAGGACTAATCGTTGTCGACGCGCCCACTTAGGGTCTCTCAAGGCACCCCCGGTTGCCCGTTCCATCATGTCGGGCTTGAGCCGGTCCGGTAAGCGCGCCATCCAGCGGTCGAGCTCAGTCTCAATCTGGAGAGCTAAGTGTAGCTTCTCTTGTAATGTGATCCGTGAGTGGTATATCTGCACGGAAACTCGGCGAATGATCTGCGCGAAGTCGACCATCCAAGGAATGATGGCATATTCAGAGTCGTCTCTTTCCGGTAGAGCTCGATTGTGGTATTCGTCCATGCCTAAGGTGTCTGGACGACCGACTGAGAAGCTCATCTCACTGGATGCGATTAGTGACCTACCTGGCAGAATTGACGGTAGAACTTACATTTCCAAGGAAAAGAGGCCCCTAGAAACATTAGATCTAGCAACATATCATAAGGCTACAAGACTTACCACCAAGTCTTCGAGATCCATCCAGCGCGATGATCGTCTGTGCTCCGCACCTCCCGATTGAAGCCAGCAGCCAGGCACGTACGCACGGCGAGCCCCAGATACATGTAGGCCACTAACATAAAACATGAGTAATTTCCTCGCAGCGGAAAGAAACAACCAACTCACTATTCGGGTTCAGTTCATTCTGACAAATTTTCGCCTATCCAAGTCAGCTGCGCGCAAAGACCTAAACCCGTCAACGAAAGCTCACCATAAGATACAGACACTGCACTGTGTCCAGCGTATTCGAGAAATGCAGATAATTCAGATACATCTGGGCCTCGCCAAACAGTTTCCGGCTCCACTCGAACCTCGTCAACCCACCGAGCCTCTCCTCATCCCACACCCTCACCAAGGCTCCAAAGGAAAGAACACTCAAATACAGAGCCACAAAGCTGGGTTCCGGCTGCGCATTCCGGTTGAACCACAGATTATGCGCTCGCTGCAAGAAGTCCTCCTTATCGATGAGCGGGTGGATGAAATGGATATTCTCAAAGTAGCCGTTGATGAACGCGTGGGCCTGCTCGAAGTAATAGTTCTGCTCCTGCATAACCACCGGCTGTGCCGGGCCCGCCGTACACGAGGGTGAGAAGCTTGGGTTGTGCAGCGTCGACACGATCGAGTACCCAGCGGCGGGCTTTTCAGCACGGGGATGCTGCTGATGCTGTTGCTGCTGCTGCTGCTGCTGCCGCTGCTGCTCCTCGAGGCGTCGCTGTGGCTCCCGCGCCTTCTGCAGGTGTCCGAGCAGGGCCGCCGACGAGGTGCTACCGTGGAACTCGATGCCATTGGTGTGGTGATTCAGTTCGCTGATTTCATCCCCGACCGAGTCCCCGGCCTCGTCATGATGATCGTAGAGGGCCGGCGCTTCTTCCCGCGGAGTGGAGTCGTTGCGGGGCAGGGAGATGGGAGTCGCATCGATAGCAGCTTGGGGGACCACCGGTTGTTGGGCTGCTCCGGGACTTGTGAAGGTCGTGGGAATCACTCTCTGCGGTGGCTGCGAGGTGATTTCCGACTCAGCCAAGCGTAGCTTGGTTGTGAGCTCGTCCACCTTTCGTTCTAGATCTGCGACATAGCTGATCCGCCCTTTAACAATGCAATCTACTACAAACTGTGGCAAATGGGACTCTCCTTACCTGGCAGACCGACTACTTTCCCTCTGTCGGTAATTCCCTTGATACACGCAGGTGAGGTCACTTTCTGCGACGAGATCAGATATCGATATCTCTCAGGTGACTTAGAACGACAACATACTCTTACAGTGAGAGCAAGGATATTGTTCATCGCACTTGTACTTCTTAGATCTACACCTCTCGCAGGCCTGGGCTGCGCGGGGTCGCTTTGCCCGGGGCAGAGGGAGATTCTCATCCCCGGCAGCCGGTGGTGCGGGAGATGGGCGAGCCTCAGGTTGCATCATCCATCTAGGTTGCGCACGGCATTGGGGGCTGACGGAGAGCGAGAAAATCAACGTGGAGGAAATGAAGTTGTGGTGATCAGATAGTGTCCGTTAAAAATCAAGGGTAAGCAGGGGAGATATGCAAAGGCAAGTAAGTGTGCGCAGAGTTGGCAGTGAATGAAGTGTGACGCGGATGATTTGATTAGTTAGTGGCGGATTGTTGGTTGAAGTGGAATCTGGCCAAAAACTCAGAAATGCGCCGGCTTTTCCGGCCATCACGTGGCCCCTTCGCCCCCGCGGGGTCCCCGCATCGCTCGGTTTTAATCTACCGACACGTGCCGCTTGATTTAGGCCAAAGAAAGAGTTATTGTAAGGATTTCATATATCTTAGTGGTAGTTCACATGATTATGTACAGCAAATGATCTAATCCGAAAAACGCCAAGTCCAATGCAGCATGCGGAAAGTTGAGTGCGTACGCGTCTCATCCGCCCCACTACAGAACACACAGGCGTTCTCACAGTGTAATTTCCATGTTCAGGTCAGCCACCACCGACTTGACGTCCGCCGCGTCCCATTCGCGCACCTCGTCTGGTAGCACCGCGCCTTCATATTTTTGGCCGACCCGGTGGATCAATGTCTCGATACCGTCGCCATCCGTGAACGACCAGACACGCACGAAGCGACTGGCAAACTTCAACGCGAATGCCTGTCCAGCAGGAATCACGGCCGTCTCCCCTTCGCGGAACTCGGTGTCGGACTGCCCCTCGAGGCTGACGATCAGCGTGCCCTCCTGCACGCACAGACAGTGATCCACCGATTTGAAGGTCATGTACTTGGACAAAATGGTATCACCGTAGACTTTCGAGGATTCGATACTGGAGATAGCACAGACCCCGCTGCTCTGAGCGGTGGTGACGAACGGCCGGGACATCACCCCGCCAAACATCCATTTCGGCCCCGTGTTGGCCCGAAGGAAGTAGCCCTGGGGGCTTTCAGGCAGGACCTCCTCATCCTTCGTCCATTCTCCGAGCTCCGGAGGCTGGTAGTGGGGCTGGAATACCACGTCGAATTGTTCCTTCGCAGCCATCACCTTCGGGATCAGGATGGACTTGAGATCGCGGTCGTCGTGCTCCGGCACCAGCACTCCGTCGTAGCGCTCGGAAACATATCGGAAGAAGTCGACCCAGTCGCCGGGTGTGACCACTCCGTAGGTCTCGGTGTGTGGACCCATCATCTCTGGGTTATGAATCACGGTCTAGAACATATGAGTCAGTTGCGGATCGTAGATAGGAGAATGTTTTGAGAAGCCAAGGCGGCCTGCCGTGCAACGTACAGGAGGCACATAAGCGAAGTCTCCGGGCCCCATGATGCGGCACTTGTCGCCATTCCATAGCTTCAGGAACCCCTTGGTCACCAAGAAGACATCATGTGCATGGTTATGGTAGTGGAATCCAGGTGCATCCGAGAGAACAGCGCCACTCTGGAAGACCGACATCAAGCCATTGGTTTGCAGCGACGAGGCCAGAATGCGAAAGGAGCCCTTGCTGCCGGGAATGGTGATGCGCTCGCCTTCCAGCTGGGGAATTGCATAAGGAACCCTTCCCTTGGGGGGCTCATTGGTCCAGGATAGGGACATGATAATTCGTATGCGCGTGGATGGAACAGGAGTGGGAGAGGGTCGGCCTGTGGAAAAGCTCAATGAAAGAAAGGGCGTGGCGAGAGAGGTGTAAAAAAAGTTTTGTTGAGGGGTGACTGAAAGTTTCGCCGTGGGTGCCTCAGATATAAGGACGGCGGAGGGCGCGTCATCGGGAAGACTGTGGGGGCATTTGGGGCAAGTTTTCTCCATTCCCCCATACTACGAACTTTGAGCTACCCCTCGGATTTTCCGTGCAACTTGGGATGACCGGCTTTTCCGGTCGCTCTCCTCCTTCCCCGCAGTCAGATGACCTGAGAGAGTGCCCCTCCGGGGTATGATTGTCCCGCAAATCTTACGAGTTGGTAGAGCGAGTGCCGAGGTTGGTGTTGCGGGCAAGCCGGACGGAATATCTCGCAATTTGCTCTGCTCACTTCATTCAAGCCACGCCAACACAAGCTGTTCCGCATGAACAATCAAGATTCGTACTTTGCATCGAGTTCTCAATCGCGCAATATCATTGAAGCCTCCATCTGCATGCAAACAGTGAACACGAGACAGCTCAAGCAAAGAATGCGAAAAGCGTGGAGCAGAGCCCACAGAGTGAAGAGAATATAGGTGAAAAACGCCCCATGAAAAATCACAGGCTTTCCGCCGGGTATATATCACTGGGTTTGTGACTCCATATCCCAAAAGGAAAAAGCTAATGGAAATAAGCCCGAAAAAATGGCGAAAGAACCAAGTGCAACATGAAGACCTCAGCGCACAAAGAGAAGCGAAGACAAAAAGGGCAGCCAGCACCCCAGAATTTCAGCATCCTTTTTCTTTCGGCAGTTTGATCATAGGCCACGGGGCGTATTTGTTTTGGTTTCGATCCTCCCTCCTCCTGGGCCATCATCTCCATCTCCGAAGCGCCTCCAGGATCTGATCTGCCTAGCATCGTTTTGCGATGATACGGAGGTAGACGAGCTTCGGCTCAGGGACGCTGGGCTGGCAGGAGTAGATGACCCTGGGGTGGTCATCGACACTGTAGTGGCGCCGGTAGCGCTTCGAGATGCGGACACAGCAGCTGCTGGGTTACAATGAGTGCAGACGTATAGAACGAACCCATGGCCACTGCAGCTGTTGCAGATTGAACCTCTGTCGGCTGCGTTAGTGGCGACGACAAAAAAGAAAAGCTTGTTTCGCTGGCGGAAAAACCGACCGTGGTGCATTCCCTGCGCAGCTGCGGCAGGTCCTCACTGTCTGTCCACCGATGCACGAGTTGTGATCGGGGTCAAGGGGATGGATTGAGCCTGCCGAGTGAGACATCGTTTCTCTGACCGACAGCAATAAGATACAACGAGCTCGAAATCAGAGGATGAGCAGTTAGAAGTCAAGGAGGATTGCCCACGGCTTAGAACACGTGCGAAGGTGTTGTGGTCAACCGAGACACTCGGTACAATGTTGTTTCAGATCTCGAAGTCGGATTTTCTTACTGAGGGGAAGCTTGATTTATCTGTCTTCCGTTAGGCATGGAACAATTCGAAACCAACTGGGGAAGAGATGCGAGAGAAAAAGCAAAAATGCCAGTCTGCAGTCAAGCCAGGCTGCTCCCTGCCCGGTGCGAATGGCAACCTCTCTATAGATGGAAATCGTAAGACCTACTCGGCCATAAATTGTGCGACCAGCTTGCGAGTCAAGGGATCTCGTATCGGCAGCACCGAATCAACTTCCAGTAATCGCTTCCGAAGTAAATTGCCAGCGTGAGCCTCCGGTCACATCTAGCGATATTCTTTTTCGGAGAGCCGCTCCAATGACATGAACGGTCAGTGCGGCCTGGTTCCAGGATCACAAAGCGTCCGCATACGCAGTCCCCAGAGACTAGCCTAGAGGGGCCAGTCGATGCCTATAAGACACGCGAGTATGCTTTTCTTCCGGTGATTCATGAAGACGACGGCCGAATGGGAGCCTTGTAGATGCCTTGGACCCGTGGGGCCGGACCCAGTACATGATCGTTGCGGCGGCCATTGATAACCGGCCCAGCTGCCTACATGTGAGGCTTGCTCGTGCGTATCAGAGAATGCTGATCGCTTCGTCTATCTTGGTACGGTATGGAGGGGGAGGGGGAGACGGATCGAACCGACAAAGAGAAGCAAATGAAATTAGGAGAAGTGATAAAGCGTGCATAGTGCGGTTAAATCAGAAAGAGGAAAAAGAAAACATGGGGTGGTGGAGGTGGTGGATATTGGTGGGTGTGATAGAGACCAAATAGGACAAATAGCCGGGAACAAGACAAGAAGCATGGCAGCCACGGAGAGTTGTGCTACTTCACTGGCTCAGAATAATGAGCAATATTGGGAAGCATAACTACCCGCTTGCCCGCTTTTGATTTGAGATAGACAGAATAAAAGATAAAAAAAGATAAAGGCGGGCTTACAGTGAACTTGGAAACGGATAGGTGCAGCCCGTCTGACTGGGGCGCCATCTCATCAGTAACAGTCATTGGAGTTCAAGATGACACAAGAAAGCGATTGTAGGGGGATTCTAGCCGAGTAACTTAGCAGTGACACCGGATTACTAACCTCTGAGAACCCTGAGTGAACTCAAGGCGGCTTTTCTCCCCTCTTGGAACGGGTCCGAGGGTGTCGTACGCATGGAGCTTGCATATTCGCTAAAAGGCAAGCCAATCATTGCAGACCACTTCAATCGGCCCCCGGGTAGACTGGACACTCAAGGCCAAATCCCGTTACATGTGAGAGCTACACATTCTTCTCTCCAATGCGAAGGCTTGCTGCTTGCTGCTCGCTGCCTTAGATAATTAGTGTATGCCCACACAAGTGACCAAACAACGGATGCGGCGTTAACGGGGCGGCCATCACTCCTGCACCCCAATAGCAATCTCCGTTCACGAGAGGAAAGAATCACAATGAAGCTACACATCTATGGAAATCATGGCACAGTGGTCTTCATCGCACAAAATACAACAGCAACCCCGCAGTAGAGTTTGAGCCGCAGAGAGTTTGGCCAAGGCAATAGTTCTCTAATATAGCCGGGGTACTCGACTCGTGGCGGAGATAAATGGAACGGCATAGGGTAATGTGGCCATCAGATGATCTGATAGTACTGTACCTAGTAGGTCGCGACACGGTGGTATCTCATGTCGGGAGGTTAATTCCCTGGGCCTGCAAGTATCCGATCGCATAATGAGGCCTGGAGACTCAATCGCGAAATAACCGCTGCAATCGCTGCTCTTCTCATTAGTCAGTGCCCAAGGCACTTTTTTTCCTTACCTCCAGGCGAACTAATCCTCTTTTTCCACAAATCGTCGACCAATGACGTGTTAATTCAGCCTGGCTGGGGAGATTGCGTGTCTGCGGATTGGTCACATGTTCTGTAGCATCCTTGATCATGATATGAAACAGGACCATGTTGAGAAAAGAACGGTATGACGCAGCAAGTGACGAGCTTGTTAGATCCATGTTGTTTTAGGTCAATCTGTTCTTCCGAAGAAGGGAATCGATGAGGACGCTGGAACAACAAGTGACTTGGAGGAAGCATGGGCCAAGGGTGCGAAGAGGGAGCGCCAAAGCGCCGTAGAAATATTCACATCGGGACGATAAATTGACAGCGGTTGTCATCGATCCAGCACCGCCCATGTGGGGACCATAAGCTCAATGCTACGTAGATTTTTCATTCGAAGCGGTCCATAGGAAGAAAAGAATGTGGCTTGCATACTAGACAGCAAGCAGGGATGGTAATAGGCTTGTCTAGTAGGGAATAAATGGTCAGCGGCATGCAAGTACCCGACAGGAATCACGCGCTGGTCTTGAATCTGACTCGAACCAGGGGATCATTCATCATAGCCATTGTTATCCAGGCTGAGTCAAGGCAAGACAGTCAGTTGTAATATTTGGATGTTGCTTCATCGAAGAGGAAGCGGAAGTAGGCCAGGGAAGTGAAGCAGAATCCAGCTGACCTCGAAAGTGCTGCGGGAGTTGACGATGTTGCTGGGCCGAGAGTTGCACAAAGCGAGATTCAGCCGCTCCAGTCGGAGGAAGAAACAAATGCGCAATCAGCTGACTGTGGCCCAAGTGTTCCGACAAGCCGGACGCTAGACAACCACCCATGTCTGCAATTCCGTGCGAAGGTGATATCAAGGTCAAATAAGGGCAGCAGTGCGAGCACAAGGCAACTTGATGATCTCTCGTCTCTCAGGCTAGGAGTGAGGCATGTTTCAGCCATAATCTACATGTCTATCCAATCCATCTGGGACCAAGGGAGGAAGCCAGATCTTGGGCAAGGGGTATACGTTGCTTCTTTTATTGAGGGTATTCAGGGGCCTCATGGCTCACTGCTAGGCACCTGGCTTCGAAGAAGCACCTCGGGAGCTAGCCGTACTTGGTGGGCTCCCCAGGTTGATAGAGCTTGAATTGGATTGAATCGACGGAATTTAGTTGGCTTGACCTCGAGAGAGTCACACAGAATAGCCATCCATCATGACAAAAGAAGACTGGCTTGAATTATCTGCCGAAGCACTAGTTACATTCGGCTCACGGTAAATAGGTAGTTATGACTGTAACCTGGCGTTAATCAGTTGAAAAGCAAAGCAAAGAACAAAAAAAGAGTATGGCTCCGAGCAACAAGAAGTTCAGCCGAAAACAAGCTAGGATGACCGGATAATTCAGTATTAGTTCGAGAATGCCGACAACGCCAACACACTATAATTCGTAAACGTTAAGGAAATCATCAACCCGTTTCATTTTACCAAAATAAAAGCACCAAACCCTCCGCAGCACCTCAGAAACTACTCAGTGAGGTCCGTGACGATTGTCAGTGGTGTCTTGACCAATAACTAAACATCTGCCGGTTTTATTTCATCGTTTGAGTGTTGTTCGAATCTCAGATCATTCCTGGATAGGAAGCGTTGCAAGGGAGACAGAATACGGTAGATTGATGGCAGTGGCAAGAAGGGACAATCGTAACCCACCGAACCGAGAAGCTCATTCATGAAAGTAGTCGGGAGGAAGCGAGGCCAACGTGACAATAGTACCGAGAGCACCTATCGCAACTCCCAGGGCAGCAGTAGCAGCATGGCTGGCGAAGCCCCGGGCAGCTGACTTCTTTGCTCGTTTGAGAGGTCGTTCGGAGCTGGTAGGAACATTGAGAGTTTGAATGGCGGGTGTAGATTCATTTGCAGGGACCAGGTCTGAAAGAGGACGCGGAACAATGTCTTGCTTTTCCGATGGCTTCCTTGGCTGAGCCTCAAGTGAGCCTGTCTCGTTGTCACCACAGTCCAAGGCCTGTATTTCTCGCGATGGATTGGTCAGGGGTTCTTCAATAGCCTCTGCCTTCCTTTTCAATGGCCTAGTTTCTTGTACGTTGGAACCTGGATCTTGCGGGGGAATGGCACTCTGCGATGGCGGCAACTGTGATGTGTTTCGCTGCTCTGAGACCACGGCAGTCTTCTGGATATCTTGTTCGCTCGGCTCAACGTCCTTGCTCACTGGGAAAGCTGTGGCCGCGTTCGCGATAGCAGGTTCGGTGGTTTCGCAAGTAGTTGCAGTACTATTTGCCGCAGTAAGCTCATTGGCAAAGGGGCCATCGGAATAGGTCACCTTTGGGAGAGCTGGGACAGGAAGCGGATACACACTCCCAGGATGCCAATTGATAGGAGACGCCAGAGGATTCTGCTGGAGTCCAATGAGAGAATTATGGAGAAATCTGTTCTGTGTTTGTTGACACAACAGGGGTAACGGCAGCATATTTGGTGGCTGTGGCGCTTGGATAGGAAAGATTTCGCTTGGTTTTACATTGTGAGGGATTGATTCTGAGGAATTGCGCTCAACGACAGGCAAGTCGGACGGGATGGCCTTGGGTAAAATGGGTGACACCTCATTGCCCTTTTCGTCATCGAAGCGGGGCTCGGCAACCCCAGAATTCAGTCGATGAGCTGCTTCCTCGAAGTCGAAGGAGGGATCGGACGCTATCAGATCACGAATACCGAGGACCTGAGAAGTCTTCATAGTCTTATAATCGTCAAAGACGCATGAGTCTTCTTCCATGTCGGAGTCCAAAGAGCACTGCGAATGTATCTCCTCTTCGTCGCCGTAGGAAACATCATCATCATCATCATCATCGTCCTCCTCCCAGTCCGAACTCCCTTCAGGAGAGGATTCTAGGGAGGACTCGAGACCAGTTTCTTCCACAAAGACATCCAGATGAGCAACTCCCTCACTAGGCTCCTCATCGAGGGTACTTATCGCCGGTGGTGGGGTCATCCGCGGAGTCACCAAAGGCTGTTCAGCTGGATCACAGTCGAGGTTAATGGGACTATCTTGGGATCCGTGGTGAGCAGCACAGTCACTGTTATTAAGCATGTTGACAGATGAATAAAGCGTAATGTTCGGTGAATCCTTTTTCAAAGGTGAGGTAAAGGGTGATGAGACCTCCACAACCGACTGATTATCAAAGTCAGAGCGGAATACAGAGTCTTCGTCATCAGAGCTTGCAGCCGGACATACCACCGGAGCATTATCAGTTTCGACGTTATTGTCATCGTCATCATCAGGTACACAGAACGTATTCGTGGGTGTAGGCTTATGAAGCCAGTCAAGTTCACAACGTACTTGAACCGGTGGGAACGTATCTAGATGCCGACTATGAGTTAGTTGCGCCAAATGAAAGTGTCAAAGCAGTTTGTTGACCTGTGCGAGGCCACTCACCTTTACCACGAATCACTTCTGTGCCAAATGTGATAAGATCCCCTTGACTGAGTGGGTGTTCCTCCTCGCTGGCGAGTTTCTTTCCGTTTACGTAGGTACCGTGCATTGATCCACCATCTCGAAGATAGGCAAGCTAGTTGAATAATCATTAGCGAAGGCTGCTCAGGTGCTGATACAGATGCTCAGGAGGCGCATGCTCAAGAGACAGACACTCGAGAGAGACACTCAAGAGACGCACACTCAAGAGACACACGCTCGAGAGATGCTTGCTTTCTATACAAGATGCAACCGAACAAAGAGACACATACCTTCTTATCCAGGCGTACTATCAGTTGAGCATGGTTTCTTGACATAACTCGAGAATCGAATAGCCCATTATCCTTGCAGGGAACGAGGTTCTTGGACTCCCGCTTTGACGCTCGGCCGATACAAACATCGGTAGTATCAGGTGTAAACTTGAGAGATCGGCATGGGAACTCATCAATCGGAGTTAGCGGACGAAGGTTAACAACAACAGCTATGATACCGATAAGTCAGCCATGAAGTTCTTGTTTCTGAGGTGTTCCGGAACTCGTTGAGATCTGAGCTCGGCGAGGTAACGGAAGGTGGATTGCGTGGGCTTGACTAACGTGCCGGGGAAGGAGTAAGCCAGTCCAGGTAAACACATACCTTCTGAGACGAGCATGATGTCAGTTTTCTAGAGCCGATCGCTCTGAGCGCTATCGATCATTCAGCCAAGATAAATGTAGTCCTAGTGGCTGTGTTACGATCCGGTTACGAGAGAGGAGGAGGAGGAGGAGGAGGATGAAGCAAAGATGAGTTGGAAGACGGGAGACTCGAGCAGGTTGAAGAGGGGCAGCAGCAGGCCACCACCTACCCGATGTAATCAGCAGCCCGAGGACAGTCAAAAGGCGGTCGCCGTCAAGGAAGGAAATATGGATCTGACACAACTGGATGATCGGGCTGAAACAATGAAGTACACACCAAGCTTCAAGGAAGTGTAGGCGGCGAGCTTGGTGGAATCCGAGAATACTGATGTAGTTCGTTGGATGAGGTAGGGAAGGGGGAAACCGAGGAGGGAGGGGAGGGGGGTGGAGAGGGGAAGGAGAGCAATGAAGGCAAAGGAAAGAGAAGCCCAGACAGCTGGTACAGGACTAACAATGAAAGATCAAAGCAGTCCGGTATTTGACGGACCGGAATTCCAGTACCAGCAGTTTAGAAACAAGTGGTGAACCAGCACAGCATCGAAGTACTCAGTAGTACTGTATTGAACAACGACGACGATAAGTTGAATGGATAATGACGGGAGAGATGGAGAGGGGCGATCACTGATAGGCGGATAAGTGGGGGCGTCCCGTCAGGTGGACGAAAGAACAGTCATAGTGAGGGACTAGTGAGGGAATTCCGGGGCTTATCTGGGAGTCGGGACCACCTCACAACATCTTAAGGGGGCCACGCACTTCCGGTACGGCCGTGTTCCTTACCCAAACCTCAACGTCCTATCAACAATTTACACAATCTCAAGTAAGTACGAACTCCCTTGTATAAGGATATATTTCTAATTATTTTTTGTCATATAATCAAGCAAGGCCTTATACAGCACCGTTCGGAGCATGCACGCGAGCAAGCGAGCAAGCGAGTGAAGCCTCACGCAGCACCTTTACGAGCACGCAACCGAGCGAGGTGTATACGGCACCTCTGCAAGCAAATACGCAAGCAATTGAGTGAGCAAGCAAGAGTATATGCAGTGTCTCTACGATTATGCGACTGAGCGAGGTCTTATACGGTATCTTACAAGCATACAAGTAAGGCCTTGTACAGCACCTCTCAGAGGAAACACACCTGTAAGCGAGCGATGAAGGCCTCACGCAACACCCCTACGAGCACTCGACCGAGCCAGGCCCTACCCAGCACCTCTCAAACCAAGCGCGCGACTGAGTAAGGCCTGCCTTACACAGCGCCTCTGCAAACCACTAAGTAAAAAAGGCCTTATGTTTGAAGTACAAGGCTCTGCTGAAGAATCTTCTTACATTGGGAATCACATCAGGAATTATTATAGTTTTCAGCGGCCGAAGGTATTGCTACTTACTTGTATTATAGTTGTGTTCAATCATGAGTAGTCATGATTATTGATCTCGGATCTGCTAAGTCTATTTTATCGTAGGTATTATTTACTCGAAACCCTTAGGTTATTACTGAATAGAAATCATACATATAAGAGAAGTGAAGACAGTGGATTAATGACAGTGGTATAAAAACAGCAATGATAGAGAACTAAACTTAATATTAGGGTTCCTTATTAGGAAGTCTTTTCTTATTTCTCTTGTTATGATTATTAGGATCTATATCAATATCAGACTACATCAGCATGTGATTGTGCAGAAGCTAAAAGTTTCATAAGGCATTATAAGGCATACCGCCTACTATACAAGGGTTGGATCCGGTAGGTTTAGAATTACAACCGGTGTCATTAGCAATTATCGGCCCCTTCTACGAACTATCTTGTATACCAAAATAATCCCTTCGACCTCCTACGAATCACACGACGATAACAAGAATACTCATAACAAGTGACATCCTTCGTCCTTTTCTTCATCACCTTCTTCTTCCTGCTGCTGCTCCTGCCTCTTGCACAGTACTATTATACATTGTCGTACACTTCTCATCCACCTCCCTTACGACAGTCGTCCAGCCGCAGTATCGACACGCAGCCATACCAGTTATACCCCCCCTCCCGCCACTGCAGAACGTTTCAAAGCACGGCATCTTTCAGGCCATTCTTTCTTGACATAAGAGCCCGGTGCGCAACCAGACATGCATAGGGAATAGGAAACCCGCCTCGATACGAGGAACATCCTTTAATGACACACGATTGCAGAAGTAAGGAAAAGCAGCACCAAACAAAAGAGATCCATACACAGTATATCAGTGGGGAGAAAGATTAACACAAGTCGTAGAATAAATACACACAGTGGATGAGTGGTCCAGGCGCCCTAAAAACACCCTCAAAAAACCAGGGTAGAAGATGACACAACTAGGCACGGATATTGCCTTCAGCACTCGGTGGATCGGGAAGAGTTGATAACGACGGTGAGGGGAGGTGGAGGAGGACGATTAAGTCGAGATCATATCATAGGTCGGGTTTACAGACCGGGAGCGCCGAAGCCACCTCCGGCACTCATGCCTTGCAAACGGGCTGCAAGTTGGGGGTACTTCTCTTGCACCTCCAGCTGCGTGCGAGTGGCCTCGGCGTAGGAGATAGCGTTGATGATCTCGGCCTCCGTACGAGCGAGCTCAGCAGCGCGCTCGAAGTACTTGAGGGCTTGGGAGACCTTGCCCTGCTGCAACAGCAGCTGAGCCATGGTACCCACGGCAATGTCGCACTCGGGGTCAACTGTCATGGAGTTAGTATCGCGGTGGGCGCAGCCCATTATGGTCTACCGTGACACTTACTAATCAGGGCCTTCTGGCAGAGGTTCTCGGCCTCCTGGAAGTCATGCTTCCACTGGAACAGCGCAAGAGCCTTGTTGATGAGAGGCAGGACATTGATACCCATGGGCTTGCTCTGCTTCTCCATCTCGACGGCCTTGTCGAACTTCTCGATGGCCTCCTGGAAGTTCTGCTGGTCAAGGAGAAGTTCACCGTAGTAGTTGTAGACATCCGGAACATCCTCGAAGTTTTTCACGGATCTGCGGAAGGTGGCCATGGCGGAAGCGACAGATCCCATCTTGTACTGAGTGACACCAAGCTGGATGTGCGAGTAGATGAAGGTACGGTCGAGATCGATGGACTTCTGGTAATCCTTAGCGGCCTCGGCGAACTCACCAAGGATGAAGTGGAGCTGGGCGCGGTGGTAGTAGATATCAGGGTCGTCCTTGTTGTGGGTAATGGCTAGTTCGAAGTCATCGGCGGCAGCATCCTTGTTTCCTGTATAACGTTATTAGACATGCATATAGGGAGAGCATTGATTGTATTCACGTACCGAGTTCCAGGTGCAAGCTGGCACGCTTGATGTAGCTCTGCACCAGAGAGGGCTGCAGCTCAACACTCTTGTTGAGGTCCAGCAGCGCAGCCTGGGCATTGCCGACTAGGTAAGTGAAAGTAGCTCTCATGTTGAGGGCCAAGGCTTCGAAGTCACCGAGATCGCCAACTTCGAGGGCTTTCTCGAAGGATGTAGCAGCCTCCTCGTAGCCATCCCCAGTCTTCTTGGCCATGGCAATCAGACCCTTGCGCAGAAGGCCCTTACCAGACTCTTCGCTCAGGTCGGCGGACTCGTCGAGACCTTCCGGAAGAGGCCTGGGGCGGAAGCTCTGAAGGTAGTTGGACACGAAAGTGGGGCTAGGCAGCTTCTTGCCCTTGGCCTCGAGGATATCCTTGCCCTTCTTCTCAGCAACCTTCTTCAGGAGTCTCTCAAGGGCGACGCGGCTGATCTCGTTGGAGAAACCGTCGATAATGCAGCTGGCGGTGAAGTCGAGAAGAGCCTCGCTGTACTGCTCGAGGTGCTCATATGCGATAGCGCGGCGGTTCAGGGCCTTGACGTATTCGCTGTCCATGGCGAGAGCGGCGCTGGTGTCCTCGACGACCTTCTCCCACTCGGACAAAACGTTGTAGCAGGCAGCACGGTTGGAGTAAAAGACGGGATCGGGCTTGCAAATAATGGCCTTGCCGTACAGTTCAATGGCTCGGTTATAGTCCTTGGAGCCATATGCCTTGTTTCCAGCAGCCTTCAGCTTGGCAGCGTAGGCCTTTCTTGTCTGCAAATTTGAGGGGGATACAATCAGCAAGAGTATTCAACCACCATTTATCACAAAGGATAATCGCGCACCTCCTCGGACAACTGCTCAACAGTAGTCTCGTCAACTTCAGGAATCTCATCGGAAGGCTCTTCTGTCTTCTTGGCAGCCGGCTCTGGGAGGTCATCATTAGCCCGTACTTCGAGGGATCGACCGAGATCGGAGGATGCAACTGGACTGGACATACCCTCCTGGACAGAGGCCGCCTTGGCCTTCTTTTCCTCCTCGGCCTGCTTCTTCTCCTTCCGTCTCTGGCTCTTGCTCTTCTTTTTTTCTGTGGGGGCGGCAGTCGTGGTAGGGCGACCGGAATCGGAGAGGTAGTAGACGACACCCGCGCTAGTTACAACCACAGCGACACCGGCGATGGTGTAGACCAGAGCCTTGTTCTCCGACACCCATTTTGAGATGCGATCCCATACTGATGCTGAGGAAGAGGCGGGGAGGGAAGTGGTGTCGAGAACCACGTTCTTCGTTGGCTGGGGCAATGGTGATGCGCTCGACATGATGACCCGGCAGAGGAACCCGTTATCTTAGTCTGGTCTCTTTTTATCTATAATTCTAGGAAGGGGAGGTTAGCGCTGAAGACAGCGGTCATAAGAGTCAGTAGGTAGCGAGAGAGACGGACCGTCCTGGGTGCAGGGCAAGAGCTCGTCGGCAGGATGACTGCTTTGCTTCGTTGGGGAGGGGGGTGGAGATGGAAAAGAGCGAGGAGAGAGAGAGAGATGATGCGGTTTGAAAAGTTATGCGTTGCGATGTTCCGGCGACGCAGCGGGCTTCCCGAGCTCCTATGGGCCAATCACGCTCGCGGCAAGGAGATGCTCCGTCAGCTCCTGGTTCGCTCCACCACCGCATCTTCGTCATTCTCTTCTTCCTTGATCGAGCGCAAATTGGTCCCAGGAGAGCTCCTGGTCTCATCAGACACTGATTGTTCTACCTGTGCTGAACATATTTATCATCGGAGCAACACTGAAACATCCGTTCATAGCCAGACCTACTAACAGTGCAGGATCTGGCGAAAGTGGTGGACACGCGATCGATCAGATCACCCCAGGAATGCAGTCAATGGCTTCCGCCTCGCTGGAAGAGGATTTCCAAATCATATCGTCTCTGCGCTATGATCCTGCGCTTCGAAGTTTGAGCACTAAGAAAGCCGCGGACAAATGTTTTCACCCTTCCAGCACGCCATACTACCTGCTTCCTTACCATCAGGCACGGCTTCGTAATGCGGCAAAATGCTTCGGTTGGAAGGAGGCTCTGTCATTTCTACAAAAAGACCTCACCCAACTCTCTGAATACCTTGATACTTACATCTTTGACAAGACGAGACCTTGGCGCATCCGGATCGTCATTGACCGCAGCGGAGCGTGCACTGTTGAGGTCAACCCGACAGCATCGATTGACCCGTTGAACATGCTCATCCCCAATCGAGAACATACACAATCAAACCTATGGAGTATTTATGTGGATACGGGGTGTATAAATCCATCCGCGTTCACGAGGCACAAGACTACCGCTCGCGATTTCTACAATGCAGCACGGGTCAGAGCGGGGATCATGTCCCCGTTAGACCAGGCTGAGGTACTGCTTGTAAACCCCGAGGGTCAAGTTATGGAAGGGAGCATCACCACACCCTACTTCCGGCGCAGGCGACCCGTAAGTAAGGGTGAGAGCCTAGAGAGTGATACAGAGCCAGACTGGGTCACGCCTCCCCTCTCAAGTGGTGGTAATGCAGGCACAACAAGGCATTATGCGTTGGCTGAAGGGTTCTGTGCAGAGCAGATCATTGAAGTTGCTGACTTGATCGATGGCGAAGAGTGTTGGCTCAGTAACGGTGTCCGGGGCTTCATCCGTGGTAGAATTGTCTTAAACAGACCCGATGATGGGCAGTCTTAGAATCACACAATCGTCAAGAATGTTTACATATGAGCACAATAATTTGCAGATGTGAAAATTGTTCTATCCAAAGAACTGCAAATGATACCGTTTCCATGCTGCGCCATAGTGCAGCCACCAATACTTTAAGGTTCAATTCCTTCGCGAGGCCAGTATCTTGGGTAAAGGGAGGCATCATAAACAATTGAAGAGAAGAGGTAAATGGGTCACAGTGCCAGCGGCTATCGAATACAGCGTACTTAGCGTTCCGGGTATATACTGTACATTTGGGTAAAACGAGGTATTGATGCAGTCCATCATGGATGGTTCTTTGCATCCGATAAGAGTTCGTAATTGACGTCAGCTGCTGCACCAGTCGTATGAGGGCTTTGAACGTGTCTCCCAATCAACACCTGGCACCCTGATAGCGTAGAACATAGATGCAGCTTGAGACGTTCTGAGGGTGTAAGTCTCGCCATTCTCAGAGGCAAGTCTCGCCATTCTCAGAGGCAAATCGCACGGTCGCAATATGCTAGCACCGGCCGTGTGATTGGCTGGGCCAGGCGGGAGAATCAGATGATGCAACGATTGGCGGTGCGCGGGCAAATGAGTCAGCATCCCCGCATTCTAAAAGAGGCTTAGCTTAGAAGCTGACAGAAATTCTTCCCATTCCCGGAGGTTCGGGCAGTTTTGTCCGGCCACTGAGAAAGGTGATTGAGCAGAATGGAGAGCTGATCATCCCCAAAACCTTACTGACTGTGTTGGAACTTAACAAGCAGTCTCGCCCACAACCACAACGCCACCCCCAGCCCAACTCCCACAATTCACATTCCCATATATCCATCCCATCCATCAGTCGAACTTATCATATCATCTCTCAGATCAAATCCACACATCAACCCGTCCGTCCATCCCTACCTCAATCAATTCGTCTGTATGCATCAGCAGCTGCAAGAATGAAATTCTTCGAGAATGTCTCTACATACGACTACTCCTTCCCAGCCGTGTCGCTGGCTTACTTCCTCCGCTATCCTAACCCGTACTCTCGCCATGTTCTAACCACTGATGTCATTGACCGTTATGTCGACCCGGACACGAAACGCCTCCACACCATTCGTCTGCACCTCAAGAAGTCTAAGGTTCCGTCGGGGATTCTGAAGTTGCTGCCAAAGGGAATGGGCGGCTCGGACAGTTCCGGACAGAGCTACATCCTCGAAACGACCATCGTTGACGTCAATGAAGGCTGGATGAGGACTGAGTCGCGCAACATGGAGTGGACCGGGATCCTGAGTGTGGTGGAAAAGCAATTCTACCAACGTCAGCCGCTGGAGGGGGCTCTCGACCGACTTCAAGGGCTTCACCTTGACGCCAAGTTGAGCGAGCAGACAACAGTTAAGACAACGGTCACGTTCCACTCCCGATTCGGACAAGGAAAGTTACTTGGCCGGAGACAGGCAGAAGCCGGTGACCAAGTTGTCGAAGTCGAGGATGAGGCTCCCAAGAGAGGCTTCTTCACGTCGTTATCCACGGCAGGCATCCAGCGCACGATTGAGCTAATCGGATTGAATCGTACCCGGGACGCTATCCTCAAGAGTAAACAAGGCATGAATGTCGTCCTGGAACGTCTGCGCAGCGGTGGTATTGTGGGTGTCCTCGAGGGCATGCGCCAGGATCGGGAAGCCATTGTCGGGCCGGAGGGTCCGTGGAAGCGCGTTTGGCTCAGAGGTAATGGGGAAGATGATGAACATTGACTTCGAAGCGTCTGGCTGTTGGGTGAAGACGGTTCGCTTCCAAGAAACATATTTTCGACATTCCAGCGTGGAGCTATGGCGTTTGGGCTTCTATTTTTGTTACTGATATCACCAGGACACTCTCCCACATGATTATTCTTTCCTCACTTTGATTGACTACTACCGCCGAGGATCACCATCTCATATCTTCGCACCAGCATATTCGAGCACGTTTTTGGAAGGGAAAAGAACACGGAAAGCACAAGGAAAAAAGTGCTGTGTATACTAGGAAACGATTACACCAGAGACATTCTGTACAATATTGATAAACTTGTTGATAAACTTTTGAGTCATTCTTCACGAGCAGCTCCAGGTCGAGTTAACTGTACATGAGTAGTTCTAGGCATTTGACAAGGCCCCCGAGAACCGTCCACCGCACGGTTATTAACCCAGCAGCATCTGGACGCTCGTCGATCTCCAACTGGACTTTCTGACGGCGGCTTTGCGGCCTCAGTTGCCAGGCTGCTCGCCCACCGACCACCTCGGTGGTTCAGCTAGTTCTGCAGATAAGTTAGCCTCACGTAGCAGAATCCGAGCATATTCCACCCCTCTCGCAGGTGTCATCAGGTCGTAGGCCCTCGCTCTTCGTGAGCATTTTTCATCAAAAACATATCATTCCCGTCAATCCTCCTGAAAATTTTCCTCTACAATCTGTTTTAAAGCTTTATATCAAGCCTCTGGGGCGGCGATACGGCTATACAGACTCAACCTCACCGTCGCCCACCCCCACCACCACGTTATCAATTTCCTCAACGCCGCCGTAACGAGGTCCTTATACTTTGCACCTATCTTTGCAAGCAAAGCAGATCATTTTGTCTACGGGTCTTTTCCACATTACTTCTACAGTACGACATTACATTTATCAACGATATGACGATTCCTCGACTGTTTCAACCTCCTTTACACGGTTAAGGTGATGAATAAAAGGCAATTAGCCGAGGTATAGGCGGTTCCTGAACCTCAATACAAGTCAGACTTCCTACCAGACACCTTGCTTAATTCTTACTACTATGGCTTTTTATACTCTTTCCCCTTATAGCAAGTCGTTGTACGTACTTTGGCTTTATCTCGAGAGTGTGACGGCAGCCCTGCGGCCTCAGTTGCGAGGCTGCTTGCTTACCGTCCACCTCGGTGGTTCTTAGCTAGTTCCGCAGATAGCCTCACGTAGCAGAATCCAAGCATCTTCCACCTCTCTCGCAGGCGTCATCACTTTCCACCCCCCATTCGAAGGGTGAGCGAGAATTGTTATTGAAGCTGACCTAGTACTCAATCCAGCTCGCGTCACTGACCCGAGCACATCGTGGTATGCTGTGATGATTATGAAGCATGAACCGACCGCCAAACCCTCGAGTCAATCCAGCCTCGATCAGCTGTACTTCCCACTCCCTACTTCCCTATGTAGGCTATCTGACAGGATTCAGGTTCCTCTAGAGTGAATGATCGGCTAGATCAGTATCATAACATTCTCTTGCCTGAGTGATGTAATGCTCTATCAGATTGTATGCTTTTATCTGTATTATCTCTGAGGCCCCCTGACAATGCAGATACAACTTATAGGAAAGGCAATATCACTTCTTAATCTAGCTGTAGATTTAGTATTCCTACAGCTGAGTATATTTACCCAGGGAAAAAAAAAAGGTATACTGCTGGGCGCAGTACGACTCAGGCCTTACAGAGAAGCCTAGGATAAGAATCCTTGTATACTACAAATACACATAGTCGAGATCTTCAGCCCGGGAAACAGTCCTACATCTAGGGGATCGTGATAGGATTCAGGATCCTTTAGCGCGAGCAATCGGTTAGATCAGTGTCTTGATATCCTTCTGGCCGAGCGGTGCAACGCTCCCATCACCATCGAACCTAGCAACAGCAGCCTAATTCTCAATCGGAGCCCGGAGTATAGCAGCGGACTGCCCAACGTGAAGCATAACCACTCGTGTAACATACAGCCCACCTCAGTATAAACTGCCCCCCTCCCCTCAGCTTTACCACAAGAACATGGTCCTTTCACCAAGACCCAAATCCACATCAATAACCTACAACGCAGAGCCCACTGTCCCCAACAATCGACAACCTAACCGGCAGCTGGACCCTAGCAAGTGCCCAATTCCCCTTTCCTCCCACCTCCTAACCAGATATCTGCCCTTGAAACTAACCAACTAACCCCCCGGAACCCTTCACGGAGAGCACGGGGGGAGTAACCGAATCACCAGGACAAATCCCTCTCCAGCGATCTAGACCCAGTCCTCAAACTAGTACGCGCATCCTCTGATTCAACCACCCCAAAGCAAAGGGCCACAACCCTGACCCCACGGGGTAAAAAAAGCAAGGCATCCCCTGGCTCCTCCGCAAGACCATCCTCTACACCCCGCTCACCATCCAAATCACCCACACCACTACCGCAAACAACGCAGACGGTAGCAAAACACTCCACCTCACCGCCCGCCAAACCAGCATCAAAGCCGCCAACCCGCCACCGGATATCCGGCACTTCGACTGGGAGGTCTACTCGCAGGAGAATTTTTTGTTCGGGCGGATTGTGTGTCGGAATCGGTATGTCAGGGGGGATTCCTCGGTACCTACCCTAACGGAGGCAGGGAGGAGTGGTGATGGTGATGATTGGGTGGTTAGGCCTGCAGTGATGGTGCAGAGTATGCTAAAAGGTGATGGGGATGAGGCGGTCGTGAGGAGGTTCTTGCGGGGGGAGGTAGAGGTTGATGGATGCACGCGCTCGGGGGGATTTCTTGCGGAGGAGCCTGTGGTTAGGGGGTTGTTTGGGGAGGATGAAGGGGAAGAAGGTCAGGGCGACGGGGGGATGGGGATCTGGGGGCATGTTATTGATCGGAAGAAGGGTGGGGGGTGGTGCTCTGAGCAGGTATGTTTGATTTTATGTTCCCTTATCTCTGGGGATACAGCTCTGCGTTGTGGAAGACGATGGGGCTAGGGACTCAGGGCTAAGATTTGTGGGGTATAGGTTTGGGGATTTGAGATGATACATGGCGAGAGGTTGTATACCCGCCGGGCTGTGGTGACTGACAATACTGGGGGGTACAGGCTAGCGCGATTAGTTTATAGGCTAGTTGAGAGCTGAGTGCTTTACATATAAAGCATATAGACTCAGGTCTTATGGTTAAAGGTGGTGGTAGGTGAGGTTGTAATGGTGGTGCTGGTTGTGGCTGCACTGACTGTCGGCGCTCCCGGCGTCTGGGGAGTATTGTCTTGAGATCGAGATGTAGGAAGTGTATACAAGGCGAGAATTACAACGTCGCCCTCTTCTAAGCCTGAGATGCTCGATTAGATGAATCCAGCTTGTGATGTTTCTCTTGCAAGAATTGCCATTGACACGTGACCGTGTTGAGCTAGGGGGCACAGAATGCCTGCCTATATTGTGACGCCAAAGTAGTTTATTATTTACTTGACTGAACCAAAGGAAGCAACTTGGTGCCTACAGGCAGCCATTCATGAAACTGTCACCGAGGCCTCAGTTGATAACATTACGAAGCACCTTCCGATCAGCTCTGTCTGCTGTCGTTACCAAATTCTCTCTAGCCAAGGGATACCGAGACGATACCTAGAGCATCAGCTGCATATTCCCAAGGAACAAACCAACGAATCGACTACTAGTTGGGAGGTGAAAGCAACCATCTTTTTTCACAATGGATTCAGCGCAGCTCTCGCAATTGAGCCGAAACCTGAGATCTCTAGCTATACCCACTGCGACCGATAATCTCGAAGAGACGTTGAAGAAGCTGCAAGACCTCGCCGAAGTGGTCACGCAGGGCAATAGTCTAGCATTATTTACTGGGCTGAAGCTTGTCGCGCTACCTACCCGAGATCCGGAAACCCTGGCCAAGGAACAGATGTCGCCCAACGAGATTCTCCTCTATGAGGCATGGAAGGCAAGGAAAACAAATCCCAACGTCGAAGGAAGCCTGCTTCCGAGCTTCGATTGGATCGCGAATGTGGCGCCGGTCCCTCAAGGCGCGCATAGTCTAAAGAAGCTCACGAAGCGGGCGGCGGCCATGGATGTGGTCTTCGATCATCAGGGCGCTACACCGGAGAACGCAGCATGGCTGACCTCGCGTATGCCGGAAACATTGCCCGTGGTGAAGGCGGTAGTCAGGATCTCCAATTGCAAGCAAATGCTCGAGCAGCAGAGCCAGGCGCACTTTCGCGGACTGACCGACATGGAGGCCGCGGAGGTTGAGACCATCCGCAAGATTGTGGCCGTGGCAGAGGCCAACACAAACCGCGAGCTGGAAAGGATGCGCCGATTGGCTCGGTCGATCAAAGAGTCTGCGTCGATCATCAAGTCCCGCGCAGAGGCTCTGCAGAAATCTCAAGACCCTGTCTCAGCTTTACATGGGGACAACTGAATGGGTCTCTTACCCAATTGTCATGATGAATCATGGAATTAGAGGAGAGGAGCAGACGCGGGTGGTCGGGAGAGTTTTGATAAGGGCTTGATAAGGTGAAAGGGAGAACCATCGATAGAAATGAATGGATGGACACGTCAAATCGAGACTCGTACTCCCTAAGTAGCTATCATCAAGGGAATGGCAAGAATCAGTGCAATACATATTGAATCTACAGGACGATACACATCCAATGCCCGCGAATCGATGTTTTGGCCAATGACGCAAGGTTCAAACCACTTATACAGAGTCGACCAACCCCAAGCCTCGCGTTGTTCAGATTGAGGCAGGTGTGGACATCATCGGATATTAATCTGGGTCTAATCTGTCTGAATCCGCATAGCCAAGACCCGGAATAGGAAAAGAACCAGAAAGCCGAGCCTTTTGGGGAAAAGGGACCCTGTCGGTCAGCACTCAAGAGAATCTCCTTTCCTTCCAGTATTCTCTTTCCATTCCTTCGACTTCCGGTATTTCCAGCTGTGCTCCATCTTCGACCGCTAGGCAGCAACCCGACATTCTTTGTGTAGCCGTGCACCTCCTTGGGAACTGACGCACTGGACAACAGATGATCCAAGACATGACTTCATACCTCACAACTAGTTAGGGAGGTCTCAGTCAGGGGATGACCTTTTTCTCTTCTCTTCACGGAACTCCAGCGACTTGCGGGTCGAAATGTCGAGCAAACGTGGTACCGGTATAAATTGGGTTTCTTTCCCCTGACCACTTTTTCCAGCTTGTTGCCATCGCCCAATTAGTACAGCATCTCCAAGGAAAAGAGATGGTCTCTACGGAGTACATTGAATGACAGTGTACTGTACACACAGAGTGCAGAGGGCAGCTGAATGCGTGGGTTCGGAGTACTGCTTATCGACCGACGACCGACCCAGGTAGACGTCATATCGCAGCATCGCACTTCCACTCCCCAAACGGCGAGTTTTGAGTCCGGCGGCGGAGTGAGTCCAGCACTAACTTTTCGGCTTGAAAAGAAATTTCTCGTATTCGGTTCCGTAGGTTGCCGTTGCACGCTGAAGGGGGACCACCATCATCAGTCGTAAAACGAACAAGGCACTAAGAAAGCGGCGGGAATTCCTTCACCCACTTCTGCCAAGCTTTCAGGGTTTAGAGGTAGGGGTCCTATTCTCGAACCCGTCGCTTGTCTCCTTGCGACCACATCACTGTTGCAGGGAACAACAGCCCTTCGTCGTACAAACAACTTGAGCATAATGGTAATCTATCCAAGCAGCGCTACAGAGATTCTGCTGGATGCGGACCAGCGACCCTGCGAAAGAGACAACAGCATCAGTTGTCCTGAGAACTATCACAGGTGGCAACATTAAGTTAACGCTAGGTTTAGCCTGGAATGTCATATTGTGACAATTTTCACACTAGCGAGAGGAGCGCCAGGCCGCTAGCAGGACTAACAGCGGTGCGTTGGGCCTGTTTCCTGGGCCACTTTTAACTACTATGTACTGTCCGATACTGTCCCCAACACACTGGATGGGGACATTTGCATTGGAGAGCTCCATAGCACGAACTTAAGCGGATCAAATCCTCCTCTGGCTCTTGATTATGGTGATATATTACAAGACTATGAGCTCCTGAGAGCCTGGCTTTCTGTGAGTGGACATCGGCTGATTAGTTACAATGTATTCCATTCTACTCACATAATTAAGAGTAAACCAGCAGTGCATTAAATGGTTCAGAAGAGGGAAAGACACATTTCGACCCCAGCACGCTGCTTGACAGCTGGAACGAGTGCTAAATCACCGGACGCAGACTTCAATCAAGTAATAGAAACCTCGAATGAACACCATGCACTGGAGATGAGAACGGCAGAGGACCCACGCGATGCTGGCTCGCTTCCGAGCGAACCGTGTCTCTTGACAGGCCCGAACCAACTCTCATTTGATTGCGTACCGTGGTGCATGACTCTCGATGATTTACATTACGGTCCGAACAGATGTAAATCACTGTGATGACATAATAGTCGAAACTGACTCAACAATGGGAACGATCCCAGCCGTAGTATCTGCGCTATATAGCTGAGCTGAGATGGTCTAAGTTGCCAGCAGAGACAGTTTCAGGATCAATCTACACAACACTTCGGTCCTGTGTTTTGTGTAGAATGAAGCTGAGATTAATTCTGCCTCCAGATGTAATCACGGAATAGCCTCGGGGTACTTGCCTGCGGAATAACTTGTCTCGTAGTAAGTAATATTCCGGAGACCCTGGATGCTTTTTAGTGAGGGTCTGCAGCCACAAACTTACTAGTCAAGTTCCAAGGCTTTGAACACGGAGGTAAAAGCCCAGCGGATAGCCGAGCTTGGGTCTTGGCCAGCGAGTGTACTGTACATACAGTTGGACTTGGATGACAGCATACGCATTAAGTTGGAAGTTACAGTAGTGGTGTCGCTGCTCACCGAAACTGTGAGTGGTGCGAAGTTAAGGTTGAGGAGAATCAAGCAAGACTCTGCTGGTCATTGGCAAAACTTGTCGGAGACGAAAGCGACTGAAGGACAGACAGACAGGACTTGGAGTGGTACCGAGCGTTAGGACGGAGTCGATGAGACTCTCGCACTTGTTTCCCACCCTGAGATTAAACTCTGACAATTTGATCAATTTGATCTAAACAGGTGGGCGGCCGCTACGGCAGGGTACTGGACCAAAACAGTAAGGCACAATTTGGTCCTGCGTGACAAGAATAGACTAGACTACACTAAGCCGGACACTGTGAGACCCTGAAACCGAAAAAATGATCGTTGTATCATCACTAGCAGCAGCATCGAGCCCGGCAAAATTACGGGCATTCCACAACGCTTTGGGTATCAGACCAGTTCCGGATTCAGGCAATCCTACCTTTCCTGTTGCGGAGGTGATGGAGAATTTTCGGGGTTACACTCTTCCTCTCTTATATCATTCTGAGCTCTTAAAAACTTCTCAAGGCTTTGCTTATCTCCGATCATCGTTTAATTGAATAGGTATTATCAAGTAAGCATAGTCAAGGGGGAAAGAGAGAAGAGGGAGATAATAATCCATTCGAAGTCCGTACAGTACCAAAACCTTCGAAAAGATAGAAGAAAAATAAACGGGAAAAAAATGTTTGACTAGCTCGGAGCTCTTGTTGCAGTGGTGGCTGGATGTTAAGGCAACTCATTGGCCCCTGAAGACAGACTGAGGGAGCGGCGCCAGAGCCGAGAAATGTAGCCATTTGCCCTCAGTGAGTGGCTATCGACTGTGACCCTGGGGCGGGATGACCCTACGGAATTACTGTTTTGGGTGCAGCTATGCGGGGACTGTGACCAGTTCATACCCTATTAAATCGGTTATTCTTAGTCAGATCCAGTTAGATGCAGTTAGCGTCTCCACTTCTCCCATGGCCAAGAATACCTCCCAAGGGCCAGGGAGCAACCGGAAAGCCAGGCACCTCTTGAGGCCAACCCATGATCCGGGGCCCACACGCCTTGTTTCACGGGCAAGACACCTTAACAGTCTAGTCTAGCAGTACTTAGTGGTCTAGCAAGTACGAAGTAGGGACTAGGATTCTCCTAAGGGAGGAGTCAGTCCCTAAAACTAAGTAATTCCTACCTAAATACGGAAGAGTGAAAGAGTCTCACGCTCTCTCAAGGAGACCCAGGGCAAAGAGAATAACAGTCGCCCTGAAGGGGAAATTCACCACCCCATTCATCCATCCACCATCCATCACCACGGACCCTGCCTCCGCTTATATCGTCACACCCTGATTACCCCCATTACTACTACTAACTAGTCACATCTGATAATCTAATAACACCGGCGATTTGTCTGCTCTCCTCATTCTTTTCCCTCTGTCCTCTGTCCTCTGTCACCCTCCCTCCACCTTTCACAAACCCTCCCCCTCTCAAAAAGAACCAACCCTCCCTGCGACGGACCACACCCCGTCCGTCTCCCTCATCATCTCCTCACCTCCTTCCTCGGGTTAACGCAGGCCCTGACGCCAGGGTCTTTTTGTTGCTTTTGAACGGCCGATCAAAGCTGACTCAGTCCTCTCATTCACCTTGACCCATTAATCCGTCACGAGTCGCTTGACCAATCCTCGACCGACCTAATCTCTCATTCCTTTTCCTCAGCGCTGGCGAAAGAGAATTCCCTACGGTCGGCTTTGAATCTAGACTGGATTGTCAACCCATCAGGACTTGGTAGCAGCAGGAGACCATATAGAATTTCCGAGGGATTTTTAGTCTCGCGATTCGCGATCGGAAAACACCGAATTCCATTGTTGGTGGGATCACCCTTCCTGGCTACTTCGACCCATCGCGCGCAGTTTTGGCATGCTTTAGGGGCGTTCTCCTCGGAACCATCGCGTGCCTCACTATCTGTCAGCATCGTCACTTCTGATTGTCGACTTGGTTACGAGCATGCTTGTCGCCCTTTCCGCGTCTGTTCGAATTATCTGCTTGGTCTTGTGACGTAGTTAGGCCACCTCTTTCTGTGAGGACGTTGTCCGACCGTCGACGAGATCAAATGGCAGTCTTTGATGGAATCGGGTCTCTGCTACGACCCTGTCTCGCCATTTGGATAGTACTGGCGACCATCATCACCCCGGGAGCTTCTCAGTTCTGTTCATTCTGGAGTGGTAATTGTGTTGATGCGCTGGCACAAACCGCCGTCTCTTTTCAATTCCCTCCGCTTTTCACCGACAACCTCAATCTTTACTATGGATTCGATGCCAATGCGCGCGGAAAAGGTCAACAGCCCATGACCAAGGTCAGTTACTGGCTCAGCTATGGAGGCAACATCGACAATTCCATCATTATGGGCAATCACACCACCGAAATTGGCTTGCGGGTGGGCAATCTAACCGGCACACCTTCGGGGTCCAACAATGGGTGCGACGGCGTCTGGGGCCCGCAATGCTCCACCGACCTGAAGGCATTATTAACCGAGGCCCTCTACGGCCTCACCAGCAGTGGGGAATACTATACATTTCCGCTGCAAACCGTGCTGAGCCAAATGCTTTTGAAGAGACCCCACCTCCCGAGTTGTTTCCCGCAGCTGTTCGACGTTGGTGGCATCCCTACTATGGGTATGTAATGCTGCTGCTCGGTCTGATTGTATATCATCAACTAATCCCACATGCAGCGTTCGTCCAAGAGACCGGTCCCGACCAGACTGCAACGTTCCAGACCGCCGGGTCGAGCAATAACCCGTGGAGGACATGGTTCCTCGACAACATGACGGCCCATGAGCAAGCTGCGCAGGTTGCAGTTGCCATTATTACTCGTGCGCCTGCGTACGACGGTCTACTACCACAACAGAGTGGTGATGTGCAAGTGGAACTTGTTTGCACTCAGGCTCCCTCTTCCGGGAGCTCCTCATCACCAAGTAGCGGTTCATGAGACCTCTGCATGTGGTTACTTGGTTCCTTCTTCTAAGATTTTGATGCCGGAAACACTAAGGCATATAAACATCATCACGGCCTCTGTGCCCTATCATATATGACCGCCGCGCACGGTCATCCGTTGCGGACAGTGTCCGCTCGCTCCGCCGAGCTGCATTCTTATGGCAGTGTCGCGGTAGCTTACACCTGTTCACTCGACAAGCTTGACCCTTGCGACCTGCACATTCTATGAAAGGGACACTAGGCAATATCGGGTGCCTACAACATGTCGACAAGCAGTGGTGTCGGAATGAGATCGAGGACTACCCCTCGAATAGCAGGGAAAGGCTGTCTTTCTGGGGCTGATGATAAGCCAGATTCATCGGCCAGCCTCTGCTGCGACCTTGACCATCACCAAATGTGCTTGTGCTGAGTATGTCGTCATGAATAAAGCGGCATGCTCGTAGGACGCTCCATTATTGAGACTGCGTTTGCCAGGATCTCTGCCAGCTAGTCCAGGGAGTAGTCTCGTGTCGGCTTGCATCTTTAGCTGGGTTCCTGTCAAGCCCCAGTAGCGGGCGCTATTTATTCGAAGCGCGAACTCTGAGCGGCACACATTATATACATCAACATGAGCCATTCATATGTTAGATAACTGAAATCAGAATCCGCAACCCTATAAATCCCAAAGCTCCCAACACCTAGATCCATATCCTGTACAAATGGAATCACCCGTCTTGAATCATCTTCACCTCCTCCCCCCCAACCAAAACCTCATAGCCAACCTAACCACAAACCCCCCAAGCACCCCTGAACTCTACAAGGTAGACCACCCCATCTCAATCCCCTCCAACTCCCCGGGCCCACGAAAATCCTCCAGGATATCCGCCTGCTCACTAAGCATTACCCGATCCGTCTGACAGCCGACCCGCGCCAAACCCCTCCAGCGCTCCAAATCCTCCGGGTTCCGCTTGTCCCCCTTGGCCTCCTCATTCCGCTCCCAATGGCCCTTGGAGAACGCGATCAACGTCGTGATTTTCTGGTTCGGGATATCGAACACCAGCGAGCAGATGGTCCCCGTCTCCTCGAGCCAGTTGCACTGCCACAGCTCCCCCGGCCGGATGCATTGGTACGTCGCGGTCTGGAAGTTCCTGCGGCCCGCCATGGGCCCCCCGTGGATGGCGTAGACGATCCGGTCCTCGTTGTAGAACCACATCTCGTAGCGCCATTTCTCCGGGTTGCCGGCGGCGTCCTGCGCCGCGTAGTCGTAGATGAGGTGGCGGTCGTGCAGGTCGGCTGTGAAGTGGGTGGCTGTTGTGGGGGTGGGCGGGAGGGCGGGCATTTTGTTTTTGTTTGTTTGCTGGTGGGTTTCGTGGTTGTTTGTTCGGGGGTGGTGGTGGTTGGTACTAGGTAGGTTTGGTTTGGTTTGGGTATGTGTTGGGGTTGTTGGTGTGTGGTTTGGTGTATGGGTGCGCGTGAATTGATGAGGGAGACTTGGCAGGGATCTTTGGGACTATATATATCTACAAATTTTTACCATGGTGCTTTCTAGATTGGATGATTCTGGCATTGAAAAAACCGGAGTGCCATGGAATCTTCGGTTTCTCGAGTCTTGTACTTATGTCACGCTCTCGTGTGCTCGGCTTTTCGTATCGGGATGAGCGTGTCGGATGCGGCGGGATGGGTGGGATGATGTCATTTCCTGGGTTTATGGTCTGAAGGGCTGGCTGGCTGGCTGGCTGGCTGGCTGGGTGTTATGGGGCCTTCTTAAAGGGGTGGTAGTATACCTATTACCTACGGTGTACACTACCGTTGAGGACGTTGTAGTGGGGATGGCATGGGATGGCATGGGTTTACTCGGTTGGGGTGAGCGGCAGTTTCGGCCGGGTTGTGCCTAGGTTGGAGGGTTTGCCTAGGTTCGGTGGTGGTGGGTATGGTTTTAGGATGTGTTCGTAAGGTGCTGTGGATGGATGGTGCTGGTAGTTTATGGTTGCTGTTTAGGTGCACTATTCTATGTCTATGTGTACTACTAGTATTCTTAGTGGGGTTGGGTGATTTGTGTTTCATGTGGTTGGATCTCTGGTAGAATTGGGGTTCGGCCGAACCGTTGCATGATTTGCTGTCTTTCGCTATCGCATTCAACTGTACGGTACATATATAGCATGAATGGGCTCTTGATTGTTGCTGGTAGTGAAGAAGGACGCCTTAATTTCCGGCCCTCTGCTTCATTATCGCTGAAGCTTTGAAGCTACTACGTACGTAGTGCGCACCACCCACGTGGTGTAGCAGGCAGAGAGCCAAGATGGCCCAGGCGCTGCCGCTCGGCGCCTTATGCGGGGCGAATTGCTCGCTAAACTTCTACCGTCAACGCTGTCGATCTTGCCAAGCAAGTAGTCTCATGAGCCAAATTGGCTTCCCCTCTATGGTAAAAAGTTGTTCTTGCAGCTGTGTGTGGCTCGAGGATGGTCAGCTACAAAACTGAATTCTGGTTTTTTTTTCGCCTGTTGTTGGAGTTGTGAGCGCTTAATGGTCCCAGACCGCACAATGGCTGGATTGCAGCGGGATGCTGTTGGGTTTTGCTACCGTGGTAGGTCGGGTTGCTAGATCCTCTATATTCTAGGGGCAACGCATGCTACCTATATGTATGAGTCTCGATGCTGTGCTGATTGCAGATGCGATCATGACATGTTTGTACGTATATCAGTGAGTACATATGCTACAGCATCGGAAATCGGCAGCGATTGGTCTCGCCCTACGCTCTGATCTGCTTTGCTTGACGATCATCATCAGTCATTGAAGGATTCCAGATCGGGCTCGACCTCTTCGAATCTGCGATTGTGGACACGCGATAATACCACTGGCGCTTACTGCCGTAAACCGCTCGGAGAAATGCCTACCGGGTAGCTCCTCTGCTACACAGTCTGTGGCTAGCCAGAGAGCTTAAGTATGGGGCTCCCGGTATAGTTTGGGTCCAACGAGTCATTGACCAGAAAAGGCGATCAATGCTCCAGTACTGCCTGCGTCACTCATGGGACTAGAACTCACTTAGCTCAATGGAAAGTCAACGTACCAGTCCATAGCTTAAGCATTACTGCAACATTTAAAGTTTGCAGTTCCACTGGGGAGGGCAGATCCGAAGCTCATGAGAGAGGGATCGGGATCGAATCATAAGCGAAGCTGGACCGACGTAGCTGAACGCCGTCATGTGTGACGGCATCAAGGTCTCATATCGGATGAGGGCGGAAAATATGATGGGCTTGACAACGGTTGATTGCATGAGAGCTGCCGGTCGATTTTGCTGTGGTGTGTCGAATGGTAAGTGAGCCCTGACCATCTGTGACCATTGGAAAATGCAGGGAGAGCTAATTATACTGCTGCAGAAGCGCCCGACTGCGGACAAGACTTTTGGGTTTATACATAAGAGATTTTAAGACATTGAGTCGATAGACTTTTTTCCTTTTGCACATAAGAGTATAGAATTTTTTTCCTTCGCTCCCCCCACTATCGATACTACTTCACACCTAGCGACGTTGGATGTTTCCTCGGGAGTGGTCCAATAAGCGATTTGAACCGAAGTGTGTGGTGGTGATTTCATCTCATGATCTTCTCCCTTCTCCCCGCTACCTGCATGACGTAGCAAACACAGCATAATCGTCATCGTCGGCCCGTCCGAACATTCCGCACTTAAGCAACTATCCCCTCCGACCATCTGAAGATCCACCCTCAGATTTATTAGACGGATCAGAAGTCCGCTGAAACACGATCGATATCTTCTCGAAGCTCAAGTCACTGTTGCCCGGGGCATCCTTATCGCTGTCTCACCCATTTCAGGACGAACTAGCCTATCAGATCAACCGGAGGATCTATACAACCCGTTTCTATACCTTCACAGCTTTAGAATCCATTCAAAATGGTCGGAAAGGCTATCCCGCTCGGCCTCAGGCTCTGGGAGGTATGTGACACACTCCACAGATGGCACCTTCGTCAATACCAGCATTTCGTGCAGAAGCACTGCAGCGGCGAGACTAACAGCGAGATGCTGAAAATGTAGTTCCTTTGGACTCTCCTCATCATGGCCTTGATCGGTAACATGATCGCCGAAGCATTCGCAGGCAACCCTGCCACCGTCAACTATGCCATGTTCGTTTCGGCATTCTCGATGTTCACCCTCTTCTACACTATCCCCGCAACGCTTAACCCCGACTGGGCCATCCACCCTATCTTTCTGATCGTTATCGATACCCTCAATGCGATCTTCTTCTTGACCGCTGGTATTGCTCTGGCCGCCAGGCTGGAAGCCCACAGCTGCGGCAACGACGTATGTAACCCATGAGCGGAGCCGCAAGACCTACATTTAGGCCACTCCCAGAACAACAGGAACCCTTAAAACATCTGCTGACTCTACTATGACACAGAGCTACACTCTCCACAATGAGATCACCAATGGTTCGAACAACCGCGGAAAGCGCTGCCGTGAGGCTCAGGCCTCCACCGCATTCCTCTGGTTCGCCTGGGTCGGCTATACCGTCTCCTTGGTCTTCTCGATCATGGGCTCGCGCTCCGCTGGTGTCAACCTCCGTGGACGCACTGGCCCCGCCCGCGGTGCTCGCCCCAGCATGGCGCAGGTCTAAGCGTGCATCAAGTATGTCCGTCGAGCCTGGACGGAGTCAACACACTGCTCCACCAGTGGTTCTCTCCCTAGGCGGCGAAAAAGCCCTGGTCATACAAGACCTCGGGTTATAATGCAAAGGGACAAAGAAAAGCTAAAAATGAAACGGTAAAAGGGAAATGACTTACGGCTTTCAAAGGACAAACTCGTATGGGACGCAGTATGGGCCATGACGCTATGCTCAAGGAAAACAGTCAGAGTACTTAATCTGATATCTCTCTGATGGCTGGGTGTTGGCTGATGAGATTCGAATATTTGACCGTTTTGAAATGGTAATTATACTGGGACTTTTATTTTGGTTTCTGTCAAATGGTTGGGGGTTGCAAAGGAAACAGGGCTATAATCGGTTGGACGGATTGGGTGGAGTTGACAGTCCTTTATTTTCTTTTGATATCTATCTGTTTTACTATGTGACCGATAGTATGTAATACTTGGATCTAATATTGTGTGATTTTTATCTTATTGTAATTGATGCCCGATTTTAGAGGACAGTTTGGTAGATGCTCTGGCTTCTATATATATATGTAAACAAAGAGATTATAGCAGGTATAGGCTCCAGCATGTCCGAAAAGTCCTATGGTGGTTAGCAGATTCTGTACGCGCTATAATCACAATCTAGGTAATTCCAGCGCTATTGTATTGTGTTGATGGATTGGCTGTGTGGTCATATAATCTATATTTACCATAGCTAGCAGCTTTCTTTACTACCAGTGACCTGTTGTATCTTTCATATTTAGTATGATATGAACTATCATTGTCAGACTCAAGACGCTAGATTGCTTCGTCCCTGCTGATTCGAGTGTTATCCTAAATTCCTAAAACATAGTGACCGAGGACGAATTCACCAGTGTTGTATAGACGAGATTGTATGACTACCTAGTAGTAGCAATCATTATGACGATATAGTATTGGGGGAGCCTTAAGTGCCCGGGGTATAGGCTCCCTACTTACTTCATGAACACAATTTATCCAATCAGCCCAAGACAATACACTGTTGTGTTATTATAATATGCTATCTGCTGAGATCCTGTCTTCCATCAAACTGATTCCCAAGGATGCAAGAGTCTCGATTGGTAAGGAAGCTGACTCGGGTCGATTAATGCATACATCGTGAGCCAAAGTCAGCCATTGCTCAATAGTGGCTCAATAGCAAATCATCCTGACATGTACTGCATTGTCTTCTAATCGAGAGTGTTCACCGTGAATTCGTCGAGCAGTCACAACAATGAGGGCAAGCAAGCAACGGCGGGGCACCGGTGCGGCCCGTGCAAGAATTTCTCCAGAGGCGGCGGAATCTCCCTCTTCCTTCCACCTCCTCGTGGCCTTTCTTACCCCGATCTTAGCTCCTCTCTTCTTCCCCCCCATACTCCTCCCAACCTCAACTTCTCAATCTAACGAACAATGGCAATCCAGTGAGATTGACTCAAGTCGCTTCTCTTCGGAAAGGCCGCTAACCATGTTCCCCGCAGCTACCTGATCCTCCTGTCGCGGCAAGGCAAAGTGGTTCGTGGCCCACCCAACTTTTGACCTGGCTGGAATCGCGGACTAATCGAAACAAATTTCCCACTCCCCAGCGCCTTGCCAAATGGTTCACAACTCTTTCCCCCAAGGAGAAGGCCAAGATCATCAAGGATGTGACCCAGCTGGTTCTGTCGCGTCGCACCCGCATGTGCAATTTCCTCGAATACAAAGGTTTGTCGTCATCGCATCCAAGCTTCCCCTCCTTTTTTCCCAGCCACACCACCCCGCAGCCTCGAATTCTGACCCGGGGACTTCGTCTCTCTCTTTCTCCTCTCAACAGACACCAAAGTCGTCTACCGTCGCTATGCCTCCCTTTTCTTCATCGCCGGCTGCGCATCCACCGATAACGAGTTGATCACCCTCGAGGTCGTGCACCGCTACGTCGAACAGATGGACAAGTACTACGGCAATGTCTGTGAACTGGACATCATCTTCAACTTCCAGAAAGCATACTTCATCCTGGACGAGCTGCTGCTAGCAGGCGAGATGCAGGAGAGTAGCAAGAAGAATGTTCTCCGGTGTATCAGTCAACAGGACAGCTTGGAAGACATGGAGGTACGTTGATGCTTGTGTTCTGGTTTTCATTCATGTCCCCTTTCCCACCGGGCGGGGAAGTGAGAAGGAGATGTAGAGCTGGAAGGTATCACAACTTTTCAGCTTCATCTCATGAAACCTGCTCTGCAGTCATGATCGTCTTCAATCCGTTCCCCGGTCCCGGTGCCCCTTTTCGCCGAGCCATGCCATGACTCGGGTTGCCCATCGCCGTGGCATCCTCTCTTCCTATCCATACCCCCTCGCAAAATCCCACACTCGCCCTCCTGTTTCCGCTACACTGGTCTCTCACTCCAGGTCGCCATCTCTTATGCATGCTAATCCCCCCCCTCAGGTCGAGGAAGATGTGGTTACGAAGATCATGTAGAAGCTTCTCAGGCAGTCAAGCGTTTCCGTGTTTCTCTTGTTTGGGATAATCATGATTCTCTGGGCCCCGGGGGCCAGCTCTGTTGGCGTTGGACGTACTATAGGCGTTGTGTTCTACTGTCGCGACCTGTTTCCTTGTCTTTTTTTTTTCATTTTTCCGACTAATTTAATACCACCCAATTGACACTTCTATGCTCGTCTTTCAGGAATCCAAGGATGTGCTCGGCCACCTTTCCCAAGAAGGGTTGATCTGAAAGACAGGAAAGTCGAGCAAGTCTGGTTTGGCCAGTCTGGGGCAATCCGTGGTTCAGCCGCAAGACCCGTGAGGAAAGTGCGTGATATCACTGGCCGCACTGCCTCCTTCACGTGACCGGGGCCTTCCTCCTCCGGGGAACAACGCGACACCCCGGCCAGGCGATCCCCCCCCCCCCCAAGTGCCGTATCATTGCGACACCTCTCAACCCCCATTCCTCCATCGCTTTCGTTATCTCATCTTTTCTCCACGACTATGCCAATTTGGCCTACAATTTCTGCCTATTAATCGCCAGATTTTCCACTTCACACCCTGCCAGCGTAGCTTGGGTACCACCTGCCAGCTCACTGCCCTTATCGCTGCTTGCGTGACGTCTCAGGAGACGAAGAACCAACCAACAAACGCATCGTGATTCCGAATAGTTGAGGAATTCACCTGATTTCTACTGTCGCAATCGGTGCTCTTCAGTCACATTGATACTTTATTCTCTCTCTTTCTATCCCATCACCTTTTATCGTGATTTCTTATCTACGTCATCCGCTCACCGCATATCTGGCCCCAGATGAAGGTACGACAGTGGTGCCTGCCGTGCCATGCAACACGCTCGCTACGGAATATTGGTCGCTAACAAGCTCTCTGTCTGGATAGTTCCTTCCTTTGCCCGAATTTGAGGACGTGACGAGCTCGCTGAATTTCGACACCGCCGACTGTCATATCGTTGGCGGCTGTGACCTATATACCACCAAGGCCGCCCGAGCGGATCGGAAGTTGTACAGGAATATTGAGCAATCCTTGGAGTCCCAATATGAATCCGTGCTTCGCCTGTCGGCTTCGTTGTCGCCGCCCAATGCATCCGACGCGGCCGCGTCGCTCAATCTGTCCCGCTCCAGTCCCTTTGGCCCCCTGAGCGACCACTCCAGCCGTCGAACCTTTGCATACTTGATCGCAACATTAAATGCCAGCCATCCCGACTACGACTTCTCACATGTGTTGCGCCCGTCTGATTTCCACCGCGAGCGCAATCTCAAGAGGGTCATGAACACGATCGACTCCACATTGTTCAACCTGCGACCGCGCGAAGCGATTGACCTGACACCCCCATCGCCTGTGACCGTCTCTGGATCATACAACGCGGGTGCATCTGCTACATGGGGACCAAAAATGTGGGGAGTCATTAATGAGCATATGTCGCTGAAAGAGTGCTCATTGTATTCCTACTCGCCGGAGGAGGATCCGTCGGACGCCGATGACGGAGCGATCTGGAGTCTCCACTATTTCTTCTTCAACCGGCTTCGCAAGCGGGTCTGCTATCTTTATCTCCGAGCTATTCCGATCCTGAGTCATACCCCCAGTGAGGGAGTGGCTACACCTACGACGAAGCGCACGTATGATGACGGATACTTGACCCCCGAACTCAGCTCTAGCAAGCGGGCTCGCTATTGGCTGGGCGAAGGCGTCGAGCTCGACAGTGAAAGTGACGAGGAGGATCTTTCGAAGTCGCATCATGCTGGAGACGAGTACGATCCATATGTGCTCAGTGACGAGGAGTTCCGATCCCGGTCCGGTAGTAAAGGGACCGTTCGGGCGATGAGCGAGGAAATCGCCGACTCGATGGAAGTCTGATGTGCTTTGCTGATATTGACCGCACTTCCGCAGCCTTTTGCGCTGCTTCTGATTCTTCAACCTTGAACATGTTCGGCTTGCCACTCGATTCTCTTTCACTATGTTCGGCCAAACGCGTTTTGTGTGTTTCGGCGTTTGTTTTGTTACTGCATTCAACCTGCATTTACATAGGCTAGGGGCGTTATAATTGGCGAAGGAACGGATCTGGCCCCTAATATCTTGCGAACGGCCGTTATGATGATGACAACTATCAGGCACTGCGTGGCCCGGCGCGGCGCGAAGGGCAGGCTCCACGCCGGCATTCCTATGGTCTTAATGTTCAATTCGTGTATCTAATATAAATTGACTTGCGTTGATGGGAATTCTTTTCTGGTTGTATTCTGTGGTGTGAGTATGAGTTACAAAGAGAGATCAAATCGCTCTTCACCAAGAACTTGTATAGCACAGTCGATGCTTGTACTGTAGAATGAACGGCAGCCCGACCCCAGGTGGTCCGTGCGCGGGCAAGCTGTCCGTTCCGAACAACATTCATCATATCCACCACCATTCTCCTCCTCCCCTCCCTTCAATACCTACACCCACACTCCTCTCCAAACCCAAGCTGTGCCCCATAATGGCCGACGACGAGGAGCGCATCAAAGCTGAAAAGCTGGCGGCCGCCAAGAAAAGGGTATGTTATGTGCTCCTTGCGAAGTCATCAACGAAGGCCGTTCTCCGCGGAGGCTGTGGTCCCCGTCCAACCGCGCCCGCAACTCATGTCTAGACCAACCCCCTAACAATCGGTCTACTCCAATTTGACTTTGTGGATATCATGTACATGTGCTGATTCTGTTGGGTCGGGAATAGGTCGCTCAGCTACAGAAGCAGAAGAAAAAAGCCAACAAGAAAGCTGCAGGCAGCTCCGATTCTTCGAAAGCGGCGGCACCCGAGACCCCTGCCGCCGTCGCCGCCGCCGCCGCCGCCGCTGCTGCTGAATCCTCGCCGGCTGATGATGATGTACCGACGCCGGTGATAGCATCGGATACCCCGGTGGTGGTGGCGGAGGGAGCAGAAGCGCAGTCTGTTGGTGATACCGCCGCCGGCGCCGGGGCCGCTGCTACACCTGTTGAGATCGGGGGAGCACCTCAACCTGGAGTAGAAGTAAAAGTAGAAGCAGTGGCTGCGGAGACGTTACCCGCGACCGAGGAATCAGAAGAGCCTACCACTACGACTGACCAACCGAAGGAACCCCTACCAGAGGAGGAGGAGGAGACAAAAGAGGCAGCAGCAGAACACGAAGTTGGAGGCGTAGCACCGCAACCCGAAGAACAACCGCCCGCCGCCGCAGAATACCCCCAAGCATCCCCCACCGCCACCGAACCCATGCCCGACGCGCCCATCACGATGTCGCCGGACAGCGAAGAGGCACCGGCCGCCGTGCCGGGGACGACCCGACTCGACGCCCCGCCGACTCGTCCCGCCGGCCACGGTCGCCAACCTTCGTTGTCGATTCAGTCGAAGATGCGGTCGTCGTCGTTCCGGAAGGGCTCGGTGTCGCAGGGGTCGCTGTCGCCGTCGCCGTCCGCGCCTGTGGGAGGAGGAGGCGGGGGGATGCTCAAGTCGCCTTCGTTGCCGCCGTTGAGTGCGGATGGCGAGGCGGTGCAGGAGGTGTACCGGAAGCAGTCGGCGCGGATTGAGGAGCTGGAGCGGGAGAATAAACGGTTGGAGAAGGAGCGGGAGGAGGCGACGGGCCGGTGGAAGAAGTCGGAGGATCAGCTGGAGGATCTGCGGGAAGCGAGCGTGGATGCTGAGGAGTTGAAGGAGAAGTTGGGGAGGGCGGAGGAGAAGGTTGCGGAGATTGAGGAGTTGGTGAGTTACCGTTCTTTTCTTTTTTGTCCTGGCAAAGGTTGTCGGACTGGGATTGGAGTCGATTGAGGCTAATTACGTGGGGGTTTGTGTCTACTTAGAAAGCGGAGATTGCTTCGCTACAGAGACAGAACTCGCACCTGCAAACGCGAACGCACCGCAACAACGCCAGTGTGTCCGCCCCGGGACAGTCCGAGTCGCCGCCAGCGGATCTGGTGAAACAACTTGAGTCGAAGGCCGCGACGATCGAGGCGATGGAGCTGGAGATCTCGAACCTGCGCGCGCAGCTCTCATCGCAGACGACCTCGAGCAGCGCGCATGAGGCCCAGATCGCGGCGCTGGAGGAGAAGCTCGCGACCGGTGAGACCGCGCTGGAGAGGTCTCAGCGCGAGCTGGCGGACACCAAGGCGGCCTTGACTCGTGCCTCGGAGAAGGCGGTCAAAGAGGGCGTCGACAAGACTTCCCGCGAGACTCTGATCAAGAGCCTCCAACGGGAGGTGGAAGAGCTGAAGCAGGAAAAGGCCGACGCGGAGAAGAAGATTGAGACCCTGGAGAAGAAGCTCGAAGCCATGGGCAACCTGCACCGCGAATGCGAATCCCGTCATCAAGCACGACTTCGCGAGAGCGAGAAGGTGGAGAAGGAGGCCGCGGTTCTGCGCAAGCGACTCGCGACCGTGGAGAACGAGAACCTCCGCCTGAAGGAGGAGCAGGAGACCCTTCGCAAGCGCGAGGCCGGCGGGGCCGATGACGATGCTCTCGACGAACTCGAGGACGAGGAACGCTCTCGACTGCAGCGGCGGATCCGTGACCTGGAAGGTGAGGTCTTCGATCTTCGCCGCGGTGTATGGCAGGAGAAGCGCGAGGAGCTTGCCGGCGGAGCCGATTATCACCCGTCCTTCAGCGGGGATCCCGACTCAGCGACGGCTGCGGCGGCGAATACCTTTGACGACGTCGACTTGATCGGCGGCTCCTCTGCCGACCACGCTCGCCGCCGCAGCATGGCCCAGAGCAAATCCCACGGGCAGCACTCATCCTTCTCGACTGTGCTTAGCAGTGGGATCGCCGCGTTCACGGGCGGAAACACTTTCTACGGGAACCGAGGCCGCGCCTCGTCGAACCAGCAGCCCGCTGGCACACGGGGTAGCTTGGAGCTTCTGTCGGAAGAGAACCTGGATGATGAATTCGACGAGGCAGAGTTTGCGCGTGCGCAGGCAGAAGAGGAGGCTCGCAAGCGGGTGGAATGGGTGCGCGAGATCAAGAGGAAGCTCAGGGACTGGCATGGTTGGCGGTTGGATTTGGTGGACAGTCGGGCTGGTGCCGAGGGCGCCGGTGTCGGGATGGGAGAGATTTTCGAGATTTAAAGAAGTCTACGTGCAGATACATGCAGACGATCTATTATACCATTGTGTTACTTTTGTTAATGGCTTGCCACATTGTCAGTAAGAGTGGGAGGGTAGCTACCAGAGCGAGCTGGAAGTAGTGAGTGTACGAGCACTCGGTACTTTGTAGCCAATCTAAAGTGCAGCGAGTCTACGGAGTAGATATTTGGGAGTAACCCTTTCCAGTAAGGTGATTTGAGGCGTGTTATCGATAAGCGCGGCGGCGGTGCTCCACGCAGGATTGCGGAGTTGCACCGCGCAATTCGGCCTACTTGGCCTTTCTTCCATCATCATCCCCGTTCATTGTTTCGTCCCTCCTTTCCCCCCCTCTTTCCGACTTTTCATAACTGCCATCTGCCCTGGAGAGCGAAGGGCTTGGTTTTCCACTGTCGCTCTCTTTTTGCTCTTGGTGTCTGCTGATTTAATGCCTTAACCGGGTAACCTTCGCCCTTGTTTGTCCATTGACGGGTGTTCTGTCTCCGACACGGCAACTTTTCGTGATGAATGGGTTCGCCGATCACGGCCTCAATGAGGATGCGTTCAGCGAGAAGTCTCAGCTGCAGGGCGGCTTGAAGACGTTTGATGCTTTTCGTGAGTTGTCACTGTCTGATTTCAGCTTGTCCCCATAAACCAAATACCCGTGGAGCTAGCTAGCTAGCTAGCTAGCCAGCCAGCAACCCCATGCGCAATCCCCATCTCCAAATCACCCGTCCACATCCACACACAAACACAACCACTAACTCAAACTTCCCCCCGCCTCACAGCCAAAACCAAAACCTCATACACGGCCCCCTCCCGCCGCGGCGGCCAATGGACGGTCCTAATCCTCCTCATCTGCACGGTCTTCTCGGTGTCGGAATTCCGAACCTGGCTCCAGGGCACGGAAACCCACCAATTCAGCGTGGAGAAGGGGGTCTCACACGACCTGCAGCTGAACCTGGATATCGTCGTGCGCATGCCCTGCGACACGCTGCACGTCAACATCCAAGACGCCTCGGGCGACCGCATCCTGGCCGGGGAGCTGCTGCAGCGCGAGCGCACCAGCTGGCAGCTATGGACGGACAAGCGCAACCGCGCGTCCGCGCACGAGTACCAGACGCTGAGCCAGGAGGAGCCCGACCGGCTGGCGGCGCAGGAGGCCGACGCGCACGTCCACCACGTACTGGGCGAGGTGCGCCGCAATTCCCGGAGAAAATTCCCCAAGGGCCCGCGGCTGCGGAAGGGGGACAGCGTCGACTCGTGTCGGATTTTCGGCAGTCTGGAGGGGAATAAAGTGCAGGGTGATTTCCACATCACGGCGCGCGGCCACGGGTATCATGATGCGCAGGGGGCGCATTTGGATCATAATGGTGCGTTTCCCTCCCTTTCGCTCACTCCCAGAAAAAAAAAACAACCGCAGTGGAATCCAGGACTAACAACGACCGCAAAAGTCTTCAACTTCACCCACATGATCACCGAACTCTCCTTCGGCCCGCACTACCCGACGCTCCTCAACCCGCTCGACAAGACCATCGCCGCCACCGAGCACCACTACTACAAGTACCAGTACTTCCTCTCCGTCGTCCCCACCATCTACTCCAAGGGCACCGCCGCCCTCCAGGAGATCTACACCGACCCGCAACACGCCCGCGCCAACAGGAACCTGGTCATCACCAACCAGTACGCCGCCACCAGCTCCGCCGACGTGCTGCCCGAAAGCCCCTACTTCATCCCCGGCATCTTCTTCAAGTACAACATCGAGCCCATCCTGCTGTTGGTCAGCGAGGAGCGCTCCAGCTTCCTGGCCCTGCTCATGCGCCTCGTCAACACCGTCTCCGGCGTCATGGTCACCGGCGGCTGGCTGTATCAGATGGCCGGCTGGGCGGGCCAGTTGCTCCGCCGGCGGCGGCGGGAGAAGTCCGAGGGGATGCTGAATGGGAGGCATTTGGCGGAGGAATGAATCTGGTTTCCTGTTCGCACTGTGTCGAAGGAGCGTTTGGTTTTATATGCTAGCTAAGAACCTGGAATGAAATTGTGGATACATATTGAAACCTGGCTGGAAGATGAAATTTATCCTGCCGCTAGTCTTCGAATGAATTGTCATATTCGTCATCCTTGATCGTTGTCAGAGGGTTGCGATCCGTTGGTCGAATCGGAATAACTTCTGCATTGACTCCAAGACAAAATGTAGCTCGCGGTCCAGTGTTGCTCTTGAAAATGCACACTATACATGACAGCCAGACCCAAACAGCAGCATTTACAAACTACATACATGTAAACGCAGATCACATGCTCGAAGTAGTATACAGAAGCACCAGTCACAAGGTCGTCGTATAATAGTACTGTAGTAGCAATTGTCTAAGTCATATCATCTCACTCCAGCCACACCTTCCGAACACTGCAGGAAGTACTCCGTAAAAAGCAAGACAAAACCACGGGTGTACAATTCCGGGTATCGATCCTCGAGATTCTCTTCGAGATAAAGATAAATAAATATACAGGTTGGGGAAGGGGCGTTTAGCTGTCCAATAAAAGTCTTCATCCCACCCAACAAACACCCAAGGGTCATCATAGACAATAAAAAAAAGAGTGACATATGAAAAGTGTAGGAGAAGGGAAAAATGCTGACATATGCATGCAAAGATTTTGACAACAAGAAAGAATAAGAAGGGCCCTCAAGGTCATGACGAATACCACACAAACGAGAAACAAACATGCTTGAAAGAGAACTTTGCAACAAATCTGAAAGGTCATGGTCGAAAAGCATGCACATGCTCGATTAAGGGTATAAGGTAAAAAGGCTCTTGGTCCGGTCGCTTCCTCTTCTCTTGGGCGGGCCTCGAACAAAGTTTCAAAATCTCAATCATGACGAACGGGGACACGCAGAACCTCTTATGTGTCGGGAGCCCGTTTATGCAACCTTGGTAATCAAACAATTATTATTACAGATATGCAAAGAAGCGAGGCAGAAAGGGGAAGGAAAAAGATCTAGATGAAATTGCCTCTTCACTTGGTCCTCTATGAACTGAGTTAGTCGCCATCCTGAGAGATGTTTGGTGTTTCACAATGAAAGATTCACTTACCAGGCTGGTCACAGCCGCCGCTGTTGCGAGATCAGGCTTACCACTGATACTTCTAGCCGCAACACGGGGTAAAGCGGACCCAGGAGTGCCTGTGCTAATACTTGTGTTCCGCTTGGCGGGCGTCGACGGTGGAATTCCGCTCACAGTCGAGTGACGCTTGCCAGCGGGCTTGACCGGGGAGGTGCCCGAGGCGTCTCGAGTGCGGGCGAGAGTGCCGCCTTTCAGCCCGGCCACAGGTGGCTCTGGAAGAGGACGCCCTAGGGACGGGTTGGAAGAGATCACCCTTTTGGCTGGAGAATTGTTCGTCAAAGTATATTGCCTCGGACGCGAAGCCAGCTTGATACCGGTGATGAACTCGTGACGAAGCGCGTCTTGTGGACTCATCCGACGAGCAGGATCCCACCGAAGGCAGCGGGATATAAAGTCAAGGAAGGCTTCATCGTCACACTTGAGGACCTGCCGGAGCTCCTTGGAGCTGGGACGACGCCTTCGGCCCTTCGAAGAAACCGTAAGCCTCGGTTTGCCCAACGAGTCAAAGAATAGCTTCTTGCGAGTACTCTTCTCGATCAAATGCTTCTCCGGAGGTCCGAACACCTCCATTATGCAGGCAAGCTGTTCCTGCTCATTTTCGCCTGGGAAGATAGGGTAGCCAGTAAACAGCTCGGCAAGAATGCACCCTACGCTCCACATGTCAATGGGCATACCGTATGACATGCCAAGAATGACTTCGGGAGAACGGTAGAATCGACTCTGGATATATGTATACACTTTCTCATTCTCGAAGCAACTGGAGCCGAAATCAATGACCCGAATGTCAGAGCTCAATGGGTGACACAGCAAGATGTTCTCCGGCTTCAGATCACAATGAATGACCTTCTTCGCCTGCAATAGCACCAAAGTGTTCAGCATTTGTTTAGTGAAGCGGCGGATGAGCTTGAGAGAGAAGCCCTTGAAATCGTGAGCTTTGATGAATTCGTACAAGTTCATTCCCAACAACTCAGTGGAGATGCAAAGATGGCCGCGAAAATAAAAGCTTTGGGTGAAGTTGACCACGTTATGCCGACGCTGAGGGTCCCACTCTTTCAGTTTCTGAAGAAGGTTGACTTCGATCAAGGCTTGCTGGTGGAATCGTTTCTTATTGCGGATTATCTTGACTGCAACAAGACCTCCCATTTTGTGGTCAATGCATCGCACTACCTGACCAAAGCTTCCTTTACCGAGAACATCGATCACTTCATAGCGGTATGCCAGATGATCCCCGATGACGATATTGTAGTCGCCGCGGTCGTCGTCGTAGCCAAAATTCGCTTGGACGGATAAATCACCAACGTGTTTCTTGGCATTCTGGGTGCCACAGAAATAGATATCTTTAAAGTCGATGATCTCTCCTCGCTCGAAGATATTCAAGTTTGCGATCCTTAGGGCCTGCGCTGGGCTCACACGCTCCTTGGGACTAGCTTTGCGACGCAGATCATCCAGATTCTTGGCGGCCGTCTCAAAGTCTTTGCGTTTACTGCCAAGTCTGCGCATCTCTTCGTCAGCAACACGAATATCGGGATCAACGTTGGGATCGCTGGTAGGCGGGGGAGCTGGAGTAGAAGCCACGCTGGACTTAGCCGAACTGATAATTCTGTGAACCGGCGAAAAGATTGAGCTTGCAGTCCGATGCTGAGGAACGGGAGGGTCACTGTCATTGGAGTCATTGGATGGGCTCGGTTCCAAGGCAAGACTCTGCTCACTGCTGAAGCTAGGCTTCCTCAGTGTCTGGCCAGAGGCTTTCGAGACAGATGCTTGCCGTCGGGACTTGAGATAGCTCGGTTTAAGCGTGGGGCTGGAAGTCTTGATACTGGTGAGGTTGTTCCAAGTCGAGGAAGTGGGAATCTTCGGGGGTGGCATTGGGTCATGTTTGACGGGATCGCTGCTGGCTTCAACTCCTGTCTGAGTCTTAGAGCTGCTTCGCTTCCGGGTCATTGTGATCTTGTTGCGAAGGGATGAGCTCGATATACTGTTGTTGTCCGGGTCGGAGGGCGTTGAGAGCTGACTGATCGTCTCGGCGTTCGATGAGAAAGCAGAAGACTGTGTTTGAGGTCGAGGACCAGTCATTTTGTACGACTGAATCGCTTTGGGCGAGTAGTCGTCACTGACTTTCTGCTTCAAGTTCGTATGTTCACTGTTGCTTTTCGGAAGGCTATATGCAACATAAGGCGACACCGTCCTTGCATTAGTCGGCGTGTTGTCGAACCCTGCAAGAGCACTGGAGCCGCTGACAGTTCGCAAGGCTGAGGCAGTTGATGAAGTACTCAGCGCGAAATGTGAAGTGCTGCTTCTCGCTTGTGTAACTGCCAAAAGATCATCATCCTCAACTGTCGAGAAAAAGTTGGCCTTCGAGGCAGTCAGGGGAGTACTCGGTGTCTTGGATGCGATCTGAGCGGATGGCGTGTGAACTGTCAGATCATCTTCACGATCTCTCAATGCCTCGATCTTGGTTGTCATTGGTGTGCCAAGGGGAAGCAGATTCAAAGGTGGTAGTTTGAGAGGTTGAAGATTCCTTTTCCCAAGAAGCGCGGAGGTTCTAGGCTTGGCTTCAGGAGTCTTCATCGCGCGTCCTTCTCTTGTCTTGGGGGGGCCCTCCTCCGTTGAAATAGTCGCGGTCAGGTTGTTATCCGGTTCTGACTCGAATTTGGGTTTGGAACCTGTTTCCATGTTTAAGCTTGGCTTGCGCGGAGTGACATAATTCGGCGGCTCAAAATCACCCTTAGGGGATTCATAGGCTTTCGGGATCGCAGGAACAGGTGGGACCTCCTCATCAGGCGGGTTCGGTTCGGAGCGGGTCTTGGGAGTAGGTAATCGGGATGTCGACGAGCTGTGAGATAGGCGGTTTTGCAATGAGCCAGCTGAATTTCTTACGGAATTGTAGGTTGTGGTTGATGAGAGCGACAGGCCAGAACTGTACGACTTGCGATTCGGGTCAGGGGTGGTTCGGTTTGAGGACGGAGTGACGCTCTTTCGAGGTATATGCGACGGCGATTGCGCGGACGAGCGAGGTCGGACAGGCATAGGCTCTGTTTGGGTCGGAGGGGTAAAGGGCGTAGGGTGCGCCGAAGGAGCTGTTGACATACGTTTAGCCCGACGCGCATCGGTAGGGCTTATGGTACGGGCTCCAAGACCATGTACATGTGGCGGCATGACCGAGACTCTTTTGCAGGACGAGGCTGGAGTATTGGGAGCGGCTGCCGCGGTTTTAACTGGTGTTCGAACTGCATTAGTCGATGATGACCGAGAATATTCTGCTGGGCCAGACGCTGTCAAGTATTTCTCGTGGGGCTCTCGCAACGGTGGCTGAAGCGACTTTGCCTTGATGCTCCGCGCGTTGCTGGAAAGCTTCGTACCTTCGGTTCGACTGAGATCGAATTGCTGCGTGCGGGGACGGAGATAGCTGGTCTGCTCTGTACGAGTGGTATCCGCGCTCGCTTTCCTCGCAGACAGGCTCTGTCGTCTCCCGGTCACGGTGGATGGCAATGAGACCGGGCCTATGGACTTTCTCGGGGCACGCGAAGCTGTACCATTCGGGCCCGCTTGTTGAGCGAGGCTTTGGCGACGATTACGACCTGTCGTAGTAGAAGTCGCTGATGGACGAGATGATACCGATTCGCTGGACGAATTAACCACGCTTTTCCGCCGGATAGAATTGCTCCTGGAGCGTGTACCCTCCCCATTGGTACTGCCATTCGTCCAACCGGGCTCATACCCCGAACCAGTGTTTCTAGGCACGGGGAAGTACTTCAGCTGCGATTCTCCCACAATACTATTCTGCATGTCATCGAAGTTGACCGAGGGAAGGAACTCGGTACTTTGGGAGGGCATCTGATTGTAGTCTGGCTTCGCTAAATTTCCGACACTGGTAGATCGTAGGCTAATGCGGGAATTGTTGCTCTGCGTTGAGTCATTTGTGGAATCGATCGAAGAGTTTCCGGAGTGGAAGAACGAGCCGGGTGTATTGCTGCATGTTATTCGAATTAGTATCAACATGCGTGATCGGAAATTCTAAAGCTGGAGGCCAAAGGTTTCACAATCGAAGTCAAAATAGCGGGAAGATGGGGGGAGAGGCAACGGAGAGCTTGAGGCGATTATACCTTGTTCGTGAAGGATCCTGCGGTCGTGGGCCTTGCGGCGCTTTCTGATCGCGAATAGACAACCTCCTCCGGTTCATTACACTTGTTCGGGTTGCGGCAATGGATTTGGACGAGTGGGACGAAGCTTCGGAAAGGAAAGAGGTCGAAGAGTGCTTTTGCAACCGTCTGCGCGTGGGTCCTTCTGTTCAAGCGAGTGACAATGGGTTAGCCGTGGTCAACAAAGAACCACCCGCAAGCGATAATGACGATTCCGATCTTGATCAAGCATTTTTACCTTCTGGACATGAGCCTTCATTTCTAGAAGGGCTCGAAGACCTCGATTGGACTTTGCGCAAGTGCCCCTTTCCTGGAGTGTCTTGAAAAGATGGATTTTCCGGCATCATCCTCGAACTGCGACCGGGAGAGCTCCGAACGACAGGTAGGTAGATCAACCGGAGGCGAGAGGTTGGGGAAACAAATTAGCGGGGGGATGCAAGGGCAAACCCAATCGCAATGGCATTCAGGAGTAGAAGGCGAATGTTATTTAATTTTTTTTCGGTGTCCAAACCAAGCAGAACCCTGATCAACACCGTCGCGCGACCCATCAACGGTTGCTACCGGTCCATTGCGGGGGTCAAGAACAGCGGTGTCTGCTGCGGGCTGGGCGACGAAGGAATCTGGTAATCGATTAGATCGAGTCGAAACCACAGATGAAAGCTCTGTCTGCGAAAGCCGTTCTGGGGGCCCCTTTTCGGGCAAAAATCCCAAAGAAAGGATGGGTGATGTTCTGCAGAGAAGAAACTCTGCCTGGGGCAGCAGTAGGTTGTTCTTTGCCAGACTTGGCGTCGAAGAAAGTTACGTACGGGCTTGTGTATACCTAAGCAACCACTCCGAATGAGAAAGAGCAAACACGGAGTGTGCCCGACACGGGTGAAAATAGGAAGGTGGTTAGACAAAAAAAAGGAATGGGTGATGTGATAGAAGAAGAGAAAAAGAGTACAGGTCAACAATGAGAATCCCCTATACTTCTATGCCTGAGACAGTAAGTGGGGGGGGGAGGGATGGAAGTGTGTTAGGAGAAAAAAGAGACCGAGAGAGGAAGGATTGATATGGATGGAACTGGAAAAATAAAGAGGTGGTAAACAATTTCGAGCCCGAGACCCATTGAGAGACCTCTTTAGTTGTGCCCCCCCTGCTCCTTTTTGCCTGCTTCTATGGCTGCAAACAGCGCAAACACCCACTTAGTTACCATTTTGGCGGGATCGCCCCGATGGTACTCCGTAATCTACTCACTGCAGTATCCTACCGTCATCCGTCAATTCACTCCATCCTACTCTACTGGTCTACGTAATGGTCGTATTGCGCAATACCACCCGTGACTGACTGTCACTGACCCTATCCATACAATACAAGCTCCCGCCGATAAGCTCGGTGACCCCAAAATCTGGGCATCCAGCCATGTTTGTGTGCATGTGCTTCTGCTGCTGCTGCTGCTAACTTAACTGCTGCTGCGACTTCACTTGTGACCTCACCCTTTCCTTTCTCCACACACACCACCCCCCCTTGGAGATGCTCCTTCTACTTTATTTGACTTGACCACAACAGAAGCGTCCTTGTTGATGGATCGTCATGGATGATACTATCGCAGAACCCATCGTCAATCGCGATGAGCCTATACCTGTTATATTTTCCGACAAGCAGAAACATGATACCAAGCATCCGCGAGCTCGGGGGCACAAGCGATCAGTCTCGGGGGTTGGGCGGTCTCTGCAGGACAGGCTATTCTCCAAGTATGTTCTTTGATCCATTCGCAATGCTCTCAGATTTCCCTGACCCATCTCTTCAAGAATTCTGGAGCAGGTAGTGCCTACAGAAGATGCCGATAAGGAATCATTGTCAGGCGGCGACAAGTCTCTCGCCGCAGACCCAAAGCGGCCAGCCTTCAGCCTACCTCTCATGGCAAACAACTTTCGCAGGTTCAATGCAAGGTACAATACTAAATCTCCCAGTTTTAATTTACAGAAGATGCTAAGGATCAATGCAGAATTGGAATTGTCTTTACGTTTCAAATCCAGGTTGAGCGTCTGTTCAGCTGGAAAAAAGCCTCCCACACGCTTTCGTTCCTCTTCATCTATTCGTTCATCTGTCTGAACCCACACCTCTTTGTACTGATTCCGATCTCTATTCTTCTATTCTTCATCATGGTGCCTGCATTCCTTGCGCGACACCCCCCCCCTCCTTCAACGTCGACCTCAAGTATCACGCCTTACTACTCTTACGATGGCCCGGCACTGGCACCTGCGAAAACCATCAAGCCAGCCTCAGAGACCTCGAAAGACTTCTTTGTGAATATGCGGGACTTGCAGAATTGCATGGCGGACTTCTCCGACGCCCACGACGCCATGGTCTCCGCCTTTGCACCTGTGACCAATTTCTCCGACGAGAAGCTTTCGTCAGCGGTTTTCTTACTGTGTCTGCTCGTTGCCGCTCTTTTGATCTTGACTGCTCATCTTGTTCCTTGGCGCTTGGTCTTCCTGGCTGGCGGTAATTTGGCTATATTCTCCCTGCACCCTCGTTTTCACCATTTTGTCCAGGCTATCACAGCGGACCTCTCACAGCAACCTGCGGGAACGGAATCCATGGCCGAAAAGCAACTCAGGAGCGCGGCAAACGCTGCTGGGGTTCCACTACCCGCTTCCTCTAGTGCCATGTCCTTGATGAGATCATTGGCTAATATCTCTCTGGATTCTGACACTGAAGAACGCGAGGTCGAAATCTTTGAGATTCAGTATCGCTCCCTGGCACCATATGGCGAATCTCAGTGGGACCATTTCCTGTTCAGTCCGATGCCATACGACCCACTCTCGCCACTTCGCATCGCAGGCGACCGTCCCAAAGGGTGCCGGTTTTTCGAGGACGTCCAGCCTCCAAGCGGTTGGGCATGGAAGAGCAAAAAGTGGGAGCTGGATCTAGACTGTCGCGAGTGGGTGGTGGAGCGCATGATCACGGGGGTTGGCTTCGAGGTACCCGGGGGCGCCTCTGAAGACCAAACAGCCGGTGGAGAGATCGGGGGCTGGGTCTGGGATCTGCCCCCTGCTTTTGTTGCGGATGACAATTCGGCCAGTGATAAAAAAGCGTCTGCGAAGAAGGGCAAGGAACGTGCCTCGCAAGATTATGAAGAAAGAGGTAATACCGGAGGAATGGGTGAGTGGAGAAGGCGGCGCTGGGTTCGCGTGGTACACAGAACTAGTATGCCGGCTGGTCAGCAACAGACGACAAATGATGAGACGTACTGATGATGAGGTTTGCACATGAAGTTTACAGCTCCGGCGAAGGTGAGATTCTCAATCTCCTTTAAAAACTCGGATCAACATCAATGCAAATTTCGCAATGACCCTTATATCGCGTGACTCTATAATTTACTGTTTCGGTTTCAGAACAACAATGCTCTTGGGACTCATTCCACTTACAGGAGACAAGAAACCAAGCAATGTATCTTATACGCTTGGTGATCAGCCCTCGGCCAAGGCATGCGAGGAATCGCGCGAGTAAGGCTATCTGTGCGAATAGAACTGTTCCTACGAGCAAAAGATCACGTAAGAAGTTGCGGCCGTGGCAGTCCTCACAGCAGTAGCAGTCCTAGCAGTCCTCGCAGTCGTGGCAGCTTTTGCAAAGAAACCGTGATAGTCCTCACGGGTGTGGTAGTTTTTGCGACTGTAATAGCTGTGGCGAGCAAGGCCGTTCACGCGTATAAGGTGGTTTATGCTAGCGAGGAATCATATAAGAAATCGCAGCTCTAGTGGTTGTGGCAAGCCAGGTGATTCATGCAAGTGAGGACTTATGCGAGGGATTGCACAAGTAAAGCTGTTTATATAAGTAGGGCTGTTTAAGCAGATGAGGAGCCACGCAAAGATTTCTAAAGCAAGGTTTTTTTGTAAGCAAGGCTATTAATGCGAGCAAGGCCTAACAGTATCAACAATAGCTGATAACAGCAGAAACAAATATAGATTATATGATCTGTATTGGGCAGGCTATTCAAGCAGCTAATCAGTATGTTTAAACAGCTGATCACTTGTCCCCGGATGGCCAGTTTCTTGTAGGACGCAGCGCATACGTGCTTTGCAACAATGACAATACCCTGTCTGGAGGACTACTTATATAAGAGCCTGACCTGCAGGCAGCGCCTTTGGCGGGCCTAGGAGGGCCTATACTTATATCTTCCTAAGCAATTTTTGAGTAGCCGAAGGTCTATCTTACAGCTTCGACAGCCTATTATCACAGCTGGACAAGAGTGTTTATACAGCTATTCCTGGGTCTGTTTATACGGTTGTTTAAGTGCCTTTATGAATATGATGAGAGCGTTGCACTGCTCGGCCAAAAGAATATTAAGGTGCTGATCTAGCCGAGGACTATTTCTTAGGCCGAAGATCTGGACTTTGTATATATTATAGTATACAAAAATTCTGTCCTGAGGCTTCGTTAAGATTTAAGTAGTACAAGAATTTCTTTTTTAGACTTCTGTAAAGCCTAAGGCTAACTTTCCAAGTCTATATATAGTGTCCTATAACAGGCAAAGTGCCCAGCCCTAAATCTATAGTTAAATCAAAGTAGTAATCTTGTTTTTTCTATAATTTGAATGTCTTGTTGGGGGGCGGCCAGGGCTAATAAATAAAGACTTATAGTCTAGTAAAAATATTATACTACTTAGTTTAAGAGATATCAAAGTACTAATCTAGCTAATTAATTGCTTTAATTTAAAGAATTCTCAATCCTATAAAATAGCCTGCATAGAGCAGTGCGAAGTAGAAATAGAGCTGATTAAGGCTGGGTTAACTCAATGGTTTGGGAACTAGTAAGATGGATTGTGGTTTATGTTGCTTATATCCAACTAAAAATGCTTTTAGGACTTCTTCTTCTATACTTAAATTCTGGCAAAAGTCTATTGAGTCAGGGATCCAGATTTAGTCATCGAGAATCTCAGAGGTAATGAGCCTCTAGTTCTTATTTTGATACTAACATTTTCTATTACAGTATATCTCTTTGAAAAGATTTAAGAATGTAGAGATGAACGGTATTATCATGGTCTTGACTTAAGGTCTGATCTTAAGAAAAAAGGATGATAAGCAATATTGGGAGTTGAGTTTAAATCTAATCTCAATAGTCGCTACCAGGATTATATCAAAGTCTTTGTTGTAGTGGAGGGAGTGTTCTCCCCCCCCTCCAAGTTACACCCCGCTCACCATCCTTATGCTAGTCTGTTTTCAGATATAATGCCTGAGGCATAAACAAAAGGCGGTGCGGAGTCCGCCGCCTTAGCTTAGCCTAAGGGCGGGTGAGGTGAGAGATGGCTTACTACTTCCTCCAAGTGTCTTGTGTTACCCAAACCCAGTCACTAGGTGGTCAATTCTGATGCTGATGGACATGAATGATGGAGATGCTAGTTCCTGTCATTGGCTCTGGGTAAGCTCCTCTGAGATCTTATCTGACTTGTATGTCACGAATGTCCGTTATTGACATATTCCGCCACAGGACTCTCCCCATGCGCGACCGTCGCTCTGTGCTTTGGAGTACCTCTCCCTTGCACCAGCGATAGTTATTTTGATCATTGCACTGAGCCACTTACTCTCACATGGAGTTGCGCTAAGATGCCCAAAATGGATGAATTCCTTCGTTCAGGAGCAGCCAGCATCGATAGAGCTGCCCATAGAACGGCCACCGCAGCGGGTCGGCTGGGTTGTAGCCCTGTTCGCCATCTCGATGATTGGATTTCTAGCTGAACTGACCAGCGTTATCCTTGGCGGGCCTTTGATAAGCACCGTCTTACCTGTATCCTGGGTACGTGGAAAAAGCACTGGTTCGCGATGAAACTCCGCCCGCTGACAAGGGACCAGGCTGTGGCTGCTGCCATGGTTGCAGTGCTGCGCCCGAGATCGTGCCCTACATCCCTGCTTTCCTTTTTTCTGAGTGCACTGGTGGTCGAGTCCGCATATCTCATCAATGATGATGTGTATAATCTCTCTAGACTTTTCACCCGCCATGAGGCTGCTGCTGCTGCTTTGGCCGGCTGTACGGTCATCCTTGCAATGCCCTTTCGCAGCCATAGTCTCCCGCAGGATGACATCAGCGCCGTTGGTCAAGTGCCATCCAGGGACTTGCGCAGTCCAGAGGACAACTTGCGACTTTGGCAGTTTCTGAGCGTGTCTTGGATGGCTCCACTGATTTCTGTAGGCAAGAACAAACAACTGCAGGAGGAAGATGTGTGGTTTCTGGGATACGAGTTTCAGCATCGCAGACTGCACGAGAAGTTCCGGCAATTGAAAGGATCCGTGCTGGGAAGGCTACTTCAAGCGAATGGAATTGACGTGCTAATAATAACGACAATCTCCATCGTGCAGATGCTTTGTGGTTGGTAACCTGTCAATGAGGGGCTGCGCGTCGCTGATTAAATATGCAGATTTCTCGACCCCTGTCTTGCTCCAGCAATTGTTGCAGGCGATGAAGGATCGAGGCACGTCCAATCGGCCGGCCTTGACCTATGCATTACTGAGTCTGGTGCTTCGCCTGGTGCTAGCGCAGGCCCAGGTTCTCAATCTGTGGTACGGGAGACGTGCCTACGAACGGAGTAGAGGCGAGATGATCATGATGGTTTATGAGAAGGCACTTTCGAGAAAGAACGTCTTCGATCAGGAGATAAGCGAGAAGGAAGATGGAGCCGGGCCCTCCGAAGAAACGGATGATGAGACAGATTCGGATCCCCAATCAAAGAGGTGGTGGTGGCCCTTCTCGCGCTCCAAGAGGGTAACGCGCAAGGAGATGATTAAGAAAACAGCGTCCATGGGCAAAATCTTCAATCTATTACGTGGAGACGTCTACGAAGTCGCGCAGAGATTCTGGGAAATTGACTCCCTGATTGACAAACCGCTGGGGCTTATCATTGCGACCGTTCTCGTCTGGAAGCTCCTCGGGCTGTCATGCTTCTTGGGAGTTATAGCCATTTTGGTTGCCCAAACGCTTAACGCGTTCATCACTCGTAAACTTCTTCGCTGGGAACGTGTACGTCGCCTAGCAACAGACACCCGGCTTCAGATATCTTCTCAATTTGTTGAGGCTCTGCGACATTTGCGTTGGTACGGTTGGCAGAACCATTGGCTCCGTCAGGTAATGGACGCCAGACAGTCTGAGTTGAACCTGCGAATTGTCACTAGTCTTTGGAATGTGCTGATTCGCTTCATCAACACCCTTGCTAGTGGGCTGTTCCCCGTGGTCGCATTATACGCTTACACCTTCTTGGCTGGAAACCCGCTGCGCATCGATATCATTTTTCCTGCTCTTCAGCTGTTTACAATGCTGGAAACCCGACTGAGGGATATCCCGAGTCTCATCACTGTGCTCATAAACGCCTCGATTGCTATGGAGAGAATCGAGGACTTCATGGCAGAGCCTGATAAAGAGAGAACGCCACTTGCTGCTGACTGCGCCTCTCTCATCAAACTGGATTCATGTACTTTTGCCTGGCCCGGGAAGTTATCACCTGTGCTTCCCAATGTCAACCTGGACGTGCCTCAAGGTCTGACCGTTGTCCACGGCAAGGTGGGATCTGGCAAGACAGCTTTGCTCCAAGCCTTACTGGGCGAGATGGATAGACTGGAAGGAATCTCCCATCTCCCAAATGAGATGGTCGGGTTCTGTGCTCAGACCCCATGGCTGCAGAGCATGAGTATCAGGGACAACATTCTGTTCTCTTCGCCGTTTGATGAGCAGCGTTACAAGCTGGTGCTAGATGCCTGTGCACTTATACCGGATCTTTCCAACTTCAAGCATGGTGACCTGTCTTTTGTGGGCGAGAATGGAATAGGTCTCTCTGGGGGTCAGAAGGCACGCGTGGCTCTGGCACGGGCAATGTATAGCTCGGCTAGGATACTGCTACTTGACGACCCTCTTTCAGCCTTAGACCATAATACAGCAGAGACGGTTGTTCATAAATGTTTCTTGGGCCCGCTAATGCGCAACCGGACTGTGGTTCTTGTCACCCACAGAACCCACCTAGTCGGTGAAATTGCTGACCAGATTGTTCGCATCGAAAATGGGAAGGCCACAGTAGAAATTAACCAGAATGTGTCGTCTCATGGCAGCGATGACCAGGAAAGCGCTCCGTCAAAAAGCACAGAAACTGTCAACGAGGGTGAAGTTGCTCTTGAAGATGCCTCTGCTGCAATTCCCACGAAATTCATAGAAGAAGAACATAGAGCAGAATGGGGAGTGCAGGCACGAGTATATTGGAAGTACATCCAAGCTGGCAAATACCGCTGGTGGCTCGCCCTCTTTGCGGTATTGACAATCTATCGCCTGTCTTCCGTTGGCCAGTCATGGTTCCTCAAGGAGTGGGGAGAGGCATACAAGCAGATACTCTTGTTCTTCGGACAATCGAACCTCAACCGTATGTCTTCCAGTGCGGAACTAACTACCGCCTCGACGATGGCAAACAACATCCACTGGGCGCCGCGGGACCCATTTGATGGCTTTCCCGCGCCGGAAGAGAATGTGAAACCCTGGTTAGTAGCATTTTTGCTCATTACCAGCTTTCAGTCCCTGATGCTTCTGCTCGCACAGCTTCTGATGCTGGTGATCGTCTATTGCGCCGGCCGAACGCTGTTCGAGGAGGTGATGGTACGAGTGAGCAACGCCACGTTCCGATTCTTCGATGTCACGCCCTTGGGTCGCCTGATGAATCGACTAACTTCTGACATTGGAGTGGTCGACGGGAACATCAGTGAACAGTTCCAAATGATCGCATTCCAAGCCATCACCTGGGTGTCCTCGATCGCCGTGATCGCGACTGTGACTCCAACCTTCCTCGGATTCTCGCTCCTGCTCACCGCGGCCTTTGTTCTCATCTTCCGACGTTTCCTCCCCACCTCACAGAGCTTGCGGCGTCTGGAGATGGTATCGCTGAGTCCATTAATCTCCAACTTCGGTGAACTGCTTCATGGCCTAACCACCGTGCGCGCCTTCCACGCCGAAAGCCGCTTCCAGGACCGCGTCATCGCCGTCGTCGACAAGTTCCAGGGCATGGACCACTTCTACTGGTCACTGCAAAGCTGGCTCATGTACCGGTTCGAGAGCCTTTCCGCGGTATCGACCTTCTGCCTGACCGTACTCGCTCTCTACACCAGCGTTAGCCCCGGCCTAGCAGCCTTCGTCCTGATCGCGGCCAACAACTTCGTCACCTCCACCCATGCCCTGTGCAAGCAATACGGCCAGCTCCAAATGGACTTTGTATCGGTCGAGCGAGTGGACGAACTGCTGCACGTGGAGCAAGAACCCCTCGGCACGATCGATCCTCCGGCCTCGTGGCCCAAATTCGGCCAGGACATCGTCTTCGAGGACGTGACGATCCGCTACGCGCCGCACCTCGATCCCTCGCTCCGCAACATCTCCCTGCGCATCCCCGGCGGCTCCACAACAGCCATCATTGGGCGCACCGGCAGTGGCAAGTCCACGCTGGCCGTCGCCATGCTCAGCGTCGTGCGGCCCGAATCCGGGCGCATTCTCGTCGACGGCCTGGACATCGCGCAGGTCGCAACGCAAGCGCTGCGGTCCCGCGTCACGTTCGTCGCGCAGGACCCTGTCCTCTTCCCCGGGAGCATTCGGCTCAACCTCGATCCGACGGGAGAGTACTCCGACGCCGAATGCGCCGAGGTGCTCAAGCGCGTCTGCAGCCGCCACGGCTGGAGTCTCGAGACGCCCGTGGAAGCCGGAGGCCGCAATCTGAGCCAGGGCGAGCGGCAGCTGATTGGACTCACGCGAGCGGTGCTGCGGCGCAGCCCCATCGTCATCCTGGATGAAGCGACGGCGTCGATCGACCATGAAAGCTCGTTGGAGATCCAGCAGATCCTGCGCGAGGAGATGAGGGAGTCGACGGTGGTGACTATCGCGCATCGGCTGGAGGCGATCAAGGATGCGGAGTATTATATTGTATTGTATAAAGGAGGGGTGTCGGAGCAGGGGTATGTTCGAGATATGTGAGATGGAATCTTGGTGAGGGGATCTAGTCCGCCTTTTCTGCCACGAAACATTTTCCATAGCTAACCGTTAGAAAAGAAGAAGGGGTTGAAGTAGCTATCAAAGGGCTGTATGTGGCAAATTTAGGCTCAAGTGAGAGGAACAGTGGGCAGGTGAGCGCGTAGCCCCGATACGGAGGCTGATCAAAATGGTGAATAAAAGGAATCTGGACCTCTACACAGGTCTTACCAAGGCCCAAGCGGCGCTAGTCTTCCAGATACATAGCAAGCGTATGGGCTTAGCCTACTTTCTCTAGGAAATCGAGGCATACGATACGAGGGAGTATTTATACGAAAACTACACGCAGATACTCAAGCGTACTCTGTTAAAGTATCCGCAGTTCCGGAAGAGCCGTCAGGCCATATAAGCTGGTATCTTTACTGTAGATGAAAATACCTCAGCTGCCCAACTATAATATTCCAATATCTCACCCGCAGGTGATCTGCTATATTATTGATTCTATAATATGGTTGAACAGGCTTGTTCAGCTGATGCTACTATGTGAGTAAGAATAGAACGACTATAAGTAAGAATATCGACTTGAGAGGTATAGGCATCACTGTAGAAGATAAGGAATAATCATACTTGTAGTAATCTAAACGGCTAGTCTGCTTATCCCAAGGAGAACCACATGAATAAACAACTTAAGAAGACGAATTAAGTCGGCTAGGGCCTTCGCTGTCGGCTTTTAATATTTTTTGTATGTGTAGCCACCAGCTATACAATCGAGAATCAGTCGGTTTGATAGGTTTATGGTTTTCTTCATGATACCTTTTTTACATAGAGATTAGGTAATTCAGGCCGGTTCCTACTTCGACACAGCACCGATATCGCTAGCTGTGTAATAGCGGGCTTAACTAGGTCAGTAGCACTTAGACTAAATTTCAATCGAACAAAAGGAACTCTCTGAGTCTAGAGTAAGCTGCATTACGGAAGAGACTTTCTCTGGAGACCATAATACGCGAAGTACTAAACTATAACCAACCGATGGGGATATGACTAAGTAAGCTGAGGGACAGGGCACCGGGCTGCTTCGCTCGGTTACGGAGATATCTGGGACGATACTCTGAAGACGGTGCTTGGATAGAAGCTTAACGAGGCATAAAATGAAATGTGTAGAAATATGCCGCTCTTCAAAGTCTCGCTAAAGCAATATACCGAGAAGGCCATGCGAGTAAGAAGAGTAGTCATGATAACACTTCCCACCACGTCTCTAACCGCGAGTCATCTATAGGCAAGGTGGCCCGCACTTGTACGTCACAAAGCATTCATCAGCATTAGCAGCTAGCAAGGATCAACAGAAGAATCAATTAGCTGACTGACTGCAGAAATTACCGGAATGTACAACACTAAAAACCTTGAACTTGTCCGTAAACCACCCAATATCCTTCCCCAGCGTGCAATAGCTATCTAAACGTGCAGCACTATGAACGTCGCGGTTGGCCGTAAAACCACCAAATATCCCTGCCCAACTGCTCGATGACATTGGTGTTCTCGCTAATAGGGAACTCGCGAAGAGAGGTGGGATGTGCGCGTCCGAGAGAGCAGATACCCCTGTCCATGGGGTTAGTCACAATGGTGAGATAGGTTTAGAAAACAGGAACCTTCCATACACTTTGTAGACTCCGTCTGTCGAAGATAACCTTGTCTGGGTCACCGTCGACATACGCCTGGCCCCGTTGCCTCAGCTCCCTAGCCCAAGCCAGTCTCGAGTATTAGCCAAATCCAACACCCCCCCCCCGGAACGTGAGGAGCAACTCTCAGGTCCGGCAAATTGGGCATCGCATTGTGAATCTACTCACCTGACAATCCGCAGAACTTCACCCTTGACATGATCCACTTCCCACAGCTGAAGCTGCCCTTCAAAAAAATTCAGTGGATACCCGGGCAGCCGGGTCATAGCCACGATGTCCAGTCTACCTCCGGGATATTCGAACTCCGGGCCTTGCACCACCTCGCCGCTGCTCCTACTACGATCGAGAATGTGTGGAAGACCCTTCACATCTTCCGCCGCGTCGAGTGCTTGGAATTCGCCTTCGATTACGGTGCTTCTGAGCCGGTTGAAGATGCCCCGGTGTGGGTCCACAGTGGCAAGGATAGGGTGTTGTCTGGATATCCATGGTGTCTCTCGCGTTAGTTCGAAGATGTTATGAAATTGTCTCTCACAAGAAATAAGGGGGTTTGTGGAAGCCGCACTCAATAAAAAATTTGACGACGACCTCGAAGCCGTCACTGATCCTGGTCGCCCAAAACACTGCGCGTCGCAATCTATGATAGATATTCATACTTTCCCCAACGAGACGGGTCAGACGGTACTCGTTGGTGCCGACAACATAGGACTTCCCCTCCAGGTGTCGCAGTGTCTCTTCTTCCAGTTCGGGAAAGCCCCCGGGCTCATGAGAAGCCGCTCCACTCATGGGTGCAGATCAAGGTTCTTCGTAGTGAGAAGTTTGAGGCTATGAAGTGAAGAATGAAAGAGAGAAGCGAAGGTGATGCTAAGTGAGAAGGTTGGGAAGTAAGATATGTTAGTCGGATAAGGGAGAAAGAGATCTCTGCGGGGAAAAGGTAGTAGGTGATTTCAGGTGATGGAATTATGACGAGTAAGTCAGGCTTAGAGCTCATGCTGTTGATAGCCCGAATATAGCTGGGTTAGTAGCGCCCCGTGTTGATTCAATTCTCTGCAATAGAGTGTTAGTTCAGAGGTGAATGACATTGCATCCATGGTTGTCAAGAGGGTTGTGCCATTTGATAGCTGACGTCGATGAATCAAAGCTGTGATAACACAAAGGTGTATGAAAGGGAGATCTTGTAGAGCGCAGCACTGCCATAGGGTAGCACTGACAGCACGATCAAGTTCAAATCAATTCCGTTCAAGTACTATTAAACCTAAGAAGCCCGCCTAGTGCAGCTATGTATGAAGGTGGAGTGCGAAGGTGCTCATTCGAAGCCAAGAACCTATCGATATGCCTTACTCCCAACATAGACGTACAGTGAGTGCGCATATGTTTGTTGGTTGCCCAACTTAAATACATCAACTGATCATTCATACAGGTGTCAGTGATGCCACAAAGCAAGTAGTAAGTTAAAGCCGGTCTTGAACTGACTTTCTATAGCACAACCTCTGTCGTCACCCTCAGAGCATACAGCGACCTAAATTCATTTATCTAGGGTTTAAACTATTGCAATGAAGTGTCTTCATGTACATTAGCTAGATAATGCGCGTCTAGAAGCAAGAGTCGCAGAAAGAAGATTATGACTACAGGTACACCCTGATGACCAGACTCCACCAACCAGACATCTCTTTTAAAATCGGGCATGTTGCAAATCTGCCCGAGACAAATTAGTAATGCTGTAGGGCTCTACTTGAGCTACTGGTCAGTTAGGTATTTCAATCAGTCTAGTCTGCACCAGGAAAGTTTGCAGAGTAGCATAGCTGGACTTTACTTGAATTGCTACACCGCGGCCCTTACTGTGGATTAACACCAAACATCTGATTCTCTAGCGCCTTATGTACTACCTAGTACTAATAGAGAACTCAGGACGGTCAGAGCCCACCAACAGCTATCTCTACTTATAGCTGCTTTTATTTATATACTATATTTTTCTTGCTAGTTCATTTGAAAGCCATCCTAGAGATAGCATAACGGTTCGGTGGCTCAGTTTTACGTGACCACTAGTGTCTTCGATGTGTTTGGAGAAAAACACCTTTTAGAGCCCCCAGTCTCGCATGGTGCGATGGGTTCGCGATATATAGTCCCAGAGTCTGCATCTATGCTCGGTTTGTTGAGCAGCGGGGATCGTGGTACGCTTTAGTATCATAATGCAGACATGCCTACCAGAGCATTTGACATGTAGGTCATCAAGCAAGCCCATACCCGATGAGGTCCACTGCATATGACTTTAAGTAGTATCTCATCAAGCTAATCATTCTCAAGTCTAAGCTGATAGAACCACATATGACCAAAGCATTTGAACAGCACACCCGAGTGGGTAAGATGACAGTATGTGATAGAGCTGACTAGTCTTCATCATAGGAGGATACGTAGTCTGATTGTGGTCAAGAGGTTTGTGATATCAAGTCGTGTTATACTGTGCGGGTAATATATGCTGCGTTGCATTGTGTTGATGCTTCTGTTAGCATACAACTACATTGCCTACATTGATCCAATTCTGTTTGCAATTTTCCTCGAATTGAATAACTATTATGCCTGTCAAAAACCCTTATGCCGCCGTCCCAAGCCTTCTCGTCCGGCCAGGACTGAAGACTCGTCGATCACGAGCACCAGATAAGATCCTGTCAGAGGATCAGATAATGGAGTGGAAGGATCTTGCCATGCTTATACGAGCAGATTCTACTGCCGCCTTTGGGTCTCCGCCCCCTGTCGATTTCACCGCGGCAGTAGTGGAAGAGAAGTATGTAGTTGCTACGAAAGCCGGTGTTGCTGCCCGGGTCAATGCCCAGATATTAGACCCTTTATGCCGACTATTCGAAGCCAACAAGTGCACACTCCGATTCGCTGATCGCGCAACGGGGCAAGACGCAATCAAGGGATTTGAGCCCGACTGCACATTACAGATCACGGCCGAGGATGGTAAATGCAAGGCACCAGGGGAGTTCAAAACCCCCTGGTCTACGGACCTTTTTATTCCCGATCCGGATGACAAGCGCAGATTTCTTGGTAAGTCAAAAGGTACCAGGTCTTTAGGGAAACAGTGAATAATAAGATAAAACTCTTAGCCCAAATTGTGTGCTATATGAACGCGTACAAATGCCGCTACGGTTTTTTCACCACCTGCAATGCCGTGATTCTGCTGAAGCGGGTAGCAAGTTCAGGTTCATGGTTTCCGAGCCATTCCAAGCCACCGAGCCGTCGTCGGGGGGAAGCCATGACCCTCAAATCAGTGCCACAGAGGCGTTGTGGTGGGTAGCAATGCAGGCCAAGTCTGACGGGAAATGGAAATGGCGTCCAGCTGACCCCGTTGCTCTGGTAAGCACAAATTGCCGTAAGCCCTTGGAAATGCTACACTATATGAGGGCTAAGAGGTAGGTACAGGTCAACGGTAGTTTTACTCTATGGCACAACCTCAGGAATAGCGGTAAATAAAAGCCTATCATGTGGAAGACGCTCATGATCTCGTCGCAACTGTTTTTATCTAGTACCAAATGATATCTCCTACTTCTGGGCCTTTGTAGTCGCGCATGTAGAGTGTCTCAAAACTGAATGCCCATTATGCCGCAATAAGATAAGTGTAAGTATGGAAGAGATTAAGAAGCAGAGACTGGAAGAGTGACAAGCTGGTTTTTGCTTCTTGAGTGAGATAGCCAGCGGGCGGTCATCTATCTTTCTTGAACATTGTTGATAAACAAAAATCTCAAGCAACATCCGTTCTTCTCATCCTTCTTCCTCCGTTCCTCGAATCAAACCCAGTATATCCTGTAGGCCCATTACCTCAATTCGCGGGCTGTTTCGAGTATGATATGATGGCAATGCTATGCCATCAAACGAATACGAAAGGGATTAACCTCCGATCATCCCTTGGATATCCGCTTTGTAATTATGGATATGAATATCCACACACCACCTGAACGGCGTCCTTACGTGTGTGTCATTCAAGGTTCTATCATCATGAGGTCTTCTGTAAGCCCGCACCATCGTTCTACAACGTGAGTCATCTTCATTCTGCTCTTCTACATTGTCCCGTCAAGTATCTCTATTTTGCTCTGAATCAGCACACAGTCACTCATTGCCACAACCTCAACCGTTTACTTCTTTTTCTGCCCTGATACTCACTAAAGAATAACTTGATCGAAGATTCAATTTCTCCCAACTATCTCGGTACCATTCTCCTCGACTTAGAGACATACCCCCCCCTACGGGTTACTGGACAGCTAAAGGCCGAGCCTTACGACGATGGGCCTCCTCACCCCGAAGAATCTTCGCCATACTCTTCTCTTTCCATGGCCTCGCTTGGTTAGGAGTGTACATCTGGTTACTTGGCTACCCACCCCAATCAATGTGCCACTCAACCTGCGACGCCGACAACTCCCCCCGCCAGAAGTGGTTCGAGATTGCCACCCAGGTCCTGTACGCTCACAACTACCTCCCGGGCCTCATGGCTGCAATCTGTAGATCTTTGGACATGTACCTGTGGGGTCGCTGGCGACTGGGCGGCTCGCTCCGCACGCGCCAGAGAGCGTTCGCCACTCTCGCCTGGATCCATGATTGCTGGTTCAGGCTCGATGACCAAGCCTCCTCCATTGCCAGCGACTTGGTGGATGTAGATGAGGAGAAGCAGCAGCAGCAGCAGGTCGAGAAGGAAAGAGAAGCACTGGTACCAAGGGCACCACCGACCCCGATGTATAAGCTGGATCTGGTGGTCTGGAGCTATATTCTCGGTTCCGTCTTGAATGTGGGCCTCGCGGTCTGCATGTGGGAGCTGAATCGATCGACCGACCCTACTGGCTCCCAGGCTATTTGGCATTTCTTGCGGGCGTCGTGATAACACCCGCGGGGGTGATTATCTGGTCGGAGAAGAGGCGCGCGCGTGTTCATGCTTCAAGCCATTGCAGGACCAGCACCGATGCTGAAAGCATAGACAGTGAAAGGACATATGTCGAAGGCACGGACAGTGAATGGACAGATGTTGTATCCCACGGCTCACAAACAGGTAGGCAGCCTACCTTTTAGTAGTCATCTGCGTCGTTTCCTTCAATGTCCACAAATTGACTGTGGCCCACGGCCGGTCAAGATCTTTCTTATGCGGCTGTAGAAGGCCTTTCTCGCTCGTACGGCCGGTGAAGATCTTCCTCGCTCGTGTGGCCTGCAGCCGGTTAAAATCTTTCTTACTGAACTATATTTTTGTATATATAGTAGTTCTCGTTACCCGCGGAAGAGATATAGGTCAAAAAACCACATCAAAAATAGCTATAAAAATAAAAAAAATCAATTAAAAATAGCGTACGGCCTCTGAAGGCCGGGAAGTATTTTTCTTATATAAAAACTATTCTATATTTAGATAACATAATCTTAAATTTAACAAATATATCAAAATTGAATTATAATTTAAATTCGGTGAAAAACTCGTTTTTTTCGATATAATCTTTCTAATATAGTTAGTATAATTCTAAAAATAGGTCTAAAAAATTGATAAATAGGTAAATTTCCAAAACTTTAAAGACCTTCAAAAAATATAAAAAAAATGGCTGAGTTATTTAAATTTTAAAGTAAAAAGTCCAAAAAACTATATTTTCATATGGTATAAGTAGATTATTATTCTAAATAATATAAAGAATAGTATAAACTGTATAATATTATTAATATATCTAATAATTGATATTTGTTATGGGACCAAGGCCCTGATATAAAGCTCAGCTTCAGACACCAGTTGGCGCCTGAGGCCTCGCACGCTACTTACTAAACTAGCGCTAGCTTAATATATATAAAGAAATTTTATATAAATAAATAAAATAGCTGTTCTGTTATTTCTTCTTATTTTAAAATATATTTTAATTAATAGAATCTATTTATTTTAAAATATTAGAAATAGCTTTTTAAAAAAAGTCCTAAACAGAGTCCTACTAGATATATAAATAAAATAAAATAAAATTAAAAAAATTATAAAAATAATAAAATAAATAAATTAAAAAAAATTATAACCGACTGTAGTATCTGCAGCTATATATAATAATATATAATTTTTTTTATAAAAATTAATCAGCTTTTATATAAAAATAATAAAATAAAAACTAATTTTTAAAAATTGTTAAATAAATTATAAAATTATAATATAACTTTTATTATTAATAGTAAATTAAAAGAAAATCTTCTACAGTAATTATACAAACCGAACTATAAATCCTCTTTTTAATATTTTAATATAAAATTATTTAATAAAAAAAAATATAATTATAAACTATTTAAATTAAATATATATATAAAATTTATAACTAATAGAAATTGTTATTTTATTAGATCGGAATAAATTCTTTATATTTATAATTAATTATACTGACGGGCAGTATAATGAATATTTCTTAAATTAAATTTTAAAATATTAAAATAATATAATTTAAAGATATATTTATAATAATAAATAAAATATTTAAAGATTTTAATATACAATAAAAAACCTTAAACTAGATAAATATAATAAAATAAAAAAATAAAATTAAAAATTTTTTTTAAATAACTTTAAGAAAGTCTTATTATAAATAAAAAAATATAATTAATTAAATAAATATAAAAGCGCTATATTAATTACTACAGTAAATTAAAAACTTATTAAAAAATTAATTAAAATCTTTTAAAAATTTATATATAAAAATTATTATAACTAACTGTACTGTATAAATTATAATTTTAATAAAATATTTTTTTTAAAAAAATTATATTAAAATTATACCGGCGCGATGTAAACTAAATTTTAAATTAATAAAATAAAAATCTATTTAAATAATTATTATATAATTAAAAAAAATTATTTTTTATATAACTATTAATAATCTCCAGAAATAAATTTAATAAATAATATTTAATAAAATATAAAAAAAATATAAAATAAATTACTACTTTTATTATAGATAGAATAAATATTTTATTTATTAATATTTTTAAAATCTATTATATAATTAATAAGTATAGCTGCTGCTATATTTATTTTTAATAATAAAAAAAATAATATATCTTTTCGAATAAAAACTCTAATTTAAAAAAAGAAAAAGTCTAATATAAAATTATATATTTAAATAAGAATAATTTAATAAAATTAAAAAAAAGTAGAAAAATTTTAAAAAGAAATATATAATTATATATATTTTTTTTAATAAAAATTATATTAAATCTTACTACAACTGCTTATATTTTTATTTATTTAGAATATTTAATTTATAGTATTATAAATAAAATATTTATTAAAATAAATAATCTATTAATTATTAGTATCGATCTAAAACCGGTATAAAAAATCTTAAATAATAAAACATTAATCTGTTTTATTATATAAATAAAAATAAATATAAAATTCTATATAAAAAACGAAGTATATTTTTATATAATATTTAATAATTCGAAATATAATTTAATTTTAGAAAAAAACTAGCTGTTCTGTTATAATAGGATTTTAGAACCGGATTAAAAATAATTATTTTTATATATAATTAAAATAAGATTAAGAAATCTATTATATTTATAATATACAAATCTAAAATTTTAGCTAATTATAAAAATAAAACTTAAAAACTACCTATAGAAAAGATCTAAAAAAAGATAAAAATATTTATTATCTTTTTTATTAATATTTAAAAAATAGTCTAAATTAAAAAGACGGTCGATCTATATATAATACTTTTTAAATATTATTAGAATTTTCTATTCTTTTTTTAAATTAGAAAATACAGAGAAACTACTGCTATACTAAAAAAAATATTAATTATAAAATTAAACTTATATATTAAAAAAAAAATCAGAAGTTCTATAGGATTTTTTTATAATATATTTTAAAAAAAACTAACAGTTCTATAGTTTAAATTAATAAAACTATTAGAAAAATTTTATATAGATTGCTACTTCTCAGCAGCAGCTCCGATACTTTTTATATAAAAATTAAAAAAAATTTAAAATTTTATATAAATTATTAAATATTTAATATAGATATAAAAAAAAACTGCTACGTGCTTTCTTTAATTTATAAAATTTTAAATTAAATTAAAAAACGAAATAGTTTACTAAACTAAATATTTTATTTATTTTTTATAAAATTTATATTATAGAAGATTAATAATAAATAATAACTTTTTATATATAGTATAAATTATATAAATAATTAATAATATTTTTTAAATTAAATAAATATTCTAAAATATCTTTTCAAAAATATATTAATTAGATATTATATAAATATCTTAATAGATTCTACTCGATCTATATTAATAATATATTAATTTATATAAATAGAAATATTAAAAAAATATTATAAATATATATAAAAAAAAATTATAGAAACTGAAGAAAGCCGGTTTATTTTTTAAATATTAAAAAAATAAATTTAAATATAAGAAAATCTTCTATTTTAGATTTATCATACACGCAGAGTAAGATATTAAAATAGATTTCAAAAAAATTAAAATAATTATTTTATAAAAAAATTTTAAATTAGTAAAAGCCGTTCGAAGCTTTTTAAAATTTATAAATTTTTATTATAAATTTATTTTTAGATTTTTAATTATTATATAATTATTTATAAATCTAATAAAGAAAAATCAGCTCTTCTAATAAATCTAAATATATAAAATAAATTTTTAAATATTAAAAATAAAATTTACAACCGAACTGATTTTTTATTTTTTTAATTCTAAATATATAATAGTAGTAGAAATAGATTTTTTAGATTATAATATAAAAAAATACTTTTTTAAATAAATAAATATAAAAAGCTGTATTTTTATATTTATTTTTTAAAAAAAAATACCTCAGCTGAATATAATTATAAGATCTATAATAAAAAACTACTAATAGTTATACAGTATTTAAAAATATAAAATATTAAATTATATTTAATATTAGAATTTATAGTAGTAATTAATTATAAAAATTTAGAATATTTTTTTAAATTATATAAACTTATAGAAAGATATATATAATAGAGTTTAATTTTAAGCAGATTTAATTTTAAATTAATCTATTAAAAAGAAATAAAAAATAAATAAATAGATATTTTCTTACAACAAAAACAGAATATATCTGATAAATAAGATTTTAAAATATAATTACATATAATTTAGATTTTTAATAGAATAAAAAAAAATCTAAAATATAAAACTAATTTACTTATAGTAGCTTTAGTATAGTTATAAAAATATAGAATAAAATTAAATAAAAACTTTTGAAAATAAATATAAAAAATTAATACAAAACTGTTAAAGTTAAAAGATAAATTAAAAAAATTAGACTTATATTCTAATAGTAGATATAGACTATTAAAATCTAGCAAAGCTTATATAAAAAAAATTATAGAAATTCCTATTTTAATTAAAATTAAAAATTTTTTTAAATAAATATATTACGGGACGGATGGATTGTGCTAATCAAAACGTGCCTTAAAACAAGAAGAAATAGCTAAAGAGCTATTTTATCTGTTCGTACGAAATTTTTTTATATATATTAAGCTAGTGCTAGTTTAGTATATAGCGTACGAAGCCTTAGATATTAATTAATATTTAAAGCTGAGTTCTATATTAAGATTTTAATTTTATAATAAAAGTTCTTCTTCTTTTCTTATCTTTCTTCTATAACTTTTATTCGTACGAATAATTATTTAGAATTTAAAATAATAGTTTTATATTTTAATTTTTCGTCCAGATGATGTTATAACTGATTAATAAATAATATATATATAAATAGAATCTGCTTTATTTAATATAATTTTTTTTTATATAATCTTTTTTTATTTATTAAATACTATAATTCTCTAATAAATAAAATCTTTTTTTATACTATTTATATAACCGGTTCCGGAAATACAGTCAGGCTTAGCTATTAGTTTTATATATAATATATAAAGTATTATATAAAAAAGATTATTTCTTTTTTTTTTTAGCTTTTTTTTATATATATTTCTTTTTTTTTTTTATTATTAGTCTGTTTTTTTTTTATCTGTATAATTCTTGTTATTTTTTTTTATATTTATATAATATTTTCTTTTTCTAATACTAAGACTGATAAGTCTGAACAATCAGATAATATATTAATTTTTATTTATTATAATTTTTTTTAAATTTCTATTACTATTATTAATTATAATTTTTTTTTATATACTATATAATTATTTATAACCCCTGTACTGGCGATACAGAGTATTAGATTATTATATAATTAATAATATATAAAAATAAGATTTTATTTTAATTTTATTATATTTTAAATTAATAATATATTTAGTATTTTTTTTATTATGAATTTAAAATAAAAGTCGGTACTTTTATTATAGCTTAAATAAAAAAATCTAATAAAATTTTTATATAAAATATTTATAGAATTAGATGTATACTGGACGCTTTTTATATATTAATAATTTTCTAATTATATTCTATAATTGAATAATACTATATTATTATAAATATAATAATTAAATAAAATTTCGACAGACTATATAATTATCTAAATAATAAAATAATATTTATACTAAATATAAATTTAAAAATTATAATATATATTATAATTATTATAATCCGAATAAGTTTAAATATAAGCCTACAGCAATTGCTGCTTTTTTTCTGTAATATTATTAAAAAAATTAATAAATTAAATAAAATATATAATTAGAATTTAATATAGTAACAGTTAGTTTTCTTTA
>NW_017962996.1:601000-602606 GCF_001890905.1 Aspergillus aculeatus ATCC 16872
CTTTTTATTAAAATAATTCGTACGGATGTTCTATAGATTTAATTATATTTAATTATTCTTCTAATATAATAAAACAGTTTATTAGAATTAATTAGTTTATTTTTTAATATTCTATTATATATAGATTATAATATTTTAAATCTAATTTAAAATATTATATATTTTTTATATAATTATATTCTTTTATTAGATAAGACTGAAAGCAGCGACCTCCGGATTTATATTTTAAACTATTTTCTAATTATTTAGATTTAATTTATAATTATAGTTTTAAAAAATAATAAGAATTTTATAGCTGTATTTATATAGCTGTTAATTATTAATTTTATTAAAAATAATAGATTAATTTAATTTTTTTAATTATAATTTATATAAATCTTTAAATATACTTCGATAGTATTATTTATATATTTAATTATTCTATCTATTTAAAAATAATAAACTATAAATAATCTTTTAATAATTTTTAATAAATTATATACTTTTTTTTATATATAATTTATAAACTGAATGCCCCAATCCGAAACTATAATTTTTAAAAAACTATATTATTTAAAAATTATTTTAATTAAAGTTTTAATTATAGTTTTAGTAATGATTGTTTTTATTATATAAAATATTATCTTTTTTATTAGCCTATCTATAATTATAAAAAGATTTATATATAATTTATTTTTAAATAAATTAGTAATAAAATCTATTATTAGTTTTTATTAGAATTAGTCTAATATTAGCAGTAGTTTTAATAATTTATATTTTAATTTTTTTTATAATTTTATATAACTGCAGATATTGCAGTTTTAGATATATTTTCTTATATTTTAAAATATATTAGATTAAAAGTATATTTTATTAAAAAAAAATAAATTTATTTTCAGCCGGAATATTTTATAATAAAAAAATTATAATTATTTTAAATAAGATCTGTACAAAGTAGTTTATAGTTAGAAATCTACAATTTTTTTTTAAAATATATTTAAGCTTTTTTTACTAAATATTTATTTAAAAAGATCTTTAATTTTAGTTAAAATAAGAATTTTTATATTTTTTTTATATAAACTTTATTAGATTTTAATAGTCTATATCTGCTATTAGAATATAGATTTAATTTTTTTTAAATTTATTTTTAATTTTTATAATTTTATATTAATCTGCTGTATTTATTTTAAAAAGTTTTATTTAATTTTATTTTATATTTTTATAATTATATTAAAGCTACTGTAAGTAAACTAATCTTAGATTTTAAATCTTCTTTTAATATTTAGTTAAAAATCTAAATTATATAAAATAATATTTTAAAATCTTATTTATTAGATATATTTTATTTCTGTTGTAAGAGAATGTCTATTTATTTATTTTTATTTTTTTAATAGATTAGTTTAAAATTAAATCTATTTAAAATTAAATTTTATTATATATATCTTTCTATAAGTTTGTATGGCTCGAAAAAGTATTTTAAATTCTTATAATTAATTATTATTATAAATTCTAATATTAAATATAATTTAGTATTTTATATTTTTAGATATTATATAACTGCTAGTAGTTTTTTATTATAAATTTTATAATTATATTCAGCTAGAATATTTTATTTAAAAAAAAAAAA